>NC_057863.1:366607210-366837210 GCF_019393635.1 Dromiciops gliroides | reverse complement strand
CTTATTTCTTATCTTGTACGAAAATGCTAGTAAAGAAACACACAGGCTGTAGGATTTAGAGGTGGCTGGTACTCATCTTAAGGGTTTAGTTAAGTGTCTACTGTATGTATGCCTGGGATTATGCTAGTCTCTGGGTATACCAAAAAGGGAAAAGTTCCAGTCCTCAAGAAATTTATATTACTGGGGGAGGGGGAGCAAAAATAAACAAAAACTCAACTTACATACATAGAAATAGGTAAAAAACATTTTGGGGTTTTGTTTTTGTCTAGAGCCATGATTTCATACAAAGTAAATACCAAGTAATTTGGGGCCAATAGGGAGATTATTGACCAACTGGAGGTGGGTTATAGGAGTATGAAAGGCTTATGCTTGAAGAGAGCTAAGCGTTCTGAAGGGCTGGGATAAGGTGGCAAATGATTTTAGTCACAGGACACAGCCTGTACAAAGACAGGGTGATTGGACACCCTTTATCAGAGCACCAAACAAAGAGGTTTAATGATCACCTATACCAAGCCCCTCATTTTACAAGTGAGGAAACTGAATCCCAGAAAGGGTTAAAAACCAACTCATCCAAAGTAATAAGATAGTAGAGTCAGGATTCTTCTAAACTCAGCATTCTGATTCCAATATGACATCCATTTTTATAGAACATACTTATACAGATGTATATCAGTTGCACTAATGACAGATTTTCTCAGTGCAACTGATAATTACTTAAAAAAAAATCATAAAACTTTCCTAGAGGAACCTACTTATAGAGCAGGTGCCAGACAAAATTAAAAGTGGACTTTGGTCTTCTGAACCTGCTTTACTGCTTCTTTTAGCATTCCCATTACCTTTTCTTGCTAACTCTCTTTCCCCAGGCTATGACCTTGTAACCTACTCCCAAAGGGGTTTACTCTCAGCTAAGTGTCAACCTAACTGAGACAGTAGTTGATACCTCTCAGAGGGATATTTGTATTCAAATAGAGGAACTTTGAAGACTGATAAAACTTAATGACTCAAAGGAATTAATCTCTAATGATAGAATTTTAGGAACTGTGGCCCATCAAATTATATCACACAGGTATAGGTATAATTTGATCATCTCATTCCTAAACTAGCTCCAGAAATCACGGAACTACTACTAAATCATAAAGCTTACAAATGACTTAAGGACAAATGGTAAAAAGGAGATCATCTGCAAAGAAAACTTAGGTCAGTTATGACAAGCAGAATTCTCATAACAGACAAAGCATCATCAAGCTAAAGAAATTCCCACACTGGCCATGTCTAAAAATACGTCTCATTTGTTATGTTTCTTTTTAATAAATAATTTTAGTGAATAAATTGTTTGATTGTAGGAGCTGTAGGGGAGAGTAGGAAGAAGGAAAATGCTTGCTAATTAGGAAAAATGATAAAATCAAATTTTAAAATCCAAGTAGAATTTGTCATAGTCCTTCTGCTGAAATAGTTTTTACAGATTTATTATTTAGACTAAATTATTTGACTAAAATTATCCCCACAAAGAATCTTAGACTTTAGAGCTGGAAGGGGCTCTGGTTCCCTATTCCTTTTACAGATGAGTTAACTGAGGCCCAGGGAGTTTAAGTGACGTGTTCAAGGTCAGTAAATGCCAGGGGCAGGATTTGAATCTAGGTCCTCTGGACTCCAAAATCTAGTGCTCTTTCCACGGCACCATGATGACTGTCTTCTAATTACATTTAATAAATACTATAAATTGCTGACAAGTTCCTCCCAGTAGAGAACTGAATTAAGTTAATATTTTTTGCCCTTTCAAAACTGACAGCACTGGAGAAGCCAATCCTGTATAGAAACCATGTTTATTGTAGAGCAGCACTATTGAGTATCATATGTGTAGAAGGTGGATGATTGCAAAATAACAAACCGGCTTCTGAATAGCAAGTTAACAGGGTTAGTGCAAGCAGAGCAGGCCTCTGAAAAGCTATAGACTCAAATGCAAATGGAATCATTTCAGAATTTCTGTAGAATACTGAGGAAGAAGGCAAACAGAGCTATAACAATCACAACTGACATTTATGTAATCCTTTGCAAAGTCCTTTACATACATTCAGAATTGCAGTAGTTCAAAAGAAACATGAGATGTGCAAATTTAGAGACATCTCCACTCCAAATGTTCATATGGACTAACCCAACCTGTGGCAGAGCCTTCTGAACTCCTATTGGTCTGAACAGCCACAGTTGGGCACAGTATACCTTGACTCCAACATAGTGATGTCATTTTGATCCTCTTCAAGAAAGAAAGATAACCATTAACAACTTTACATCCATTATTTCATTTCATTTCATAAGACCATGTAGGTATTAGTATCACCATTTTATAGATAAAGGAAGTAAGGCTAAGAAAGTGAGTTAATATGAGAAATGGGTGAATGCTGCTTTTGTAGTCAGAATACCTGGGTTTAAATCCCACCTTAAACTACCCATAATGTAAATTGCCTTTAGGGTAAAATGTAAATTTGTTTGGCTTAAAAGCCCTTCACAACAGGCCCTAACTTAATTTACCATTCTCACAGTATCTTACACATGGTCTGTGATCCAGCCATAGTGCCCTTATCTTTTTTTCATGTGTGACACCCTGTCTCTCATTTATATGAATTTGCACTGGTCATATCCCATGCTCCCTCCTCAGCTCAGAGAAATCCTTTCTTCTAAATGAAGCTAGCTGATCTTCCCAGCTATTAGCCCCTCCCCTCCCAAACCACCTTGTGTTTGTTTTCATTTATGGTTTTATAGTTATTTTATATATACTTATATATGTGCATATCCAAAAAAGGAGAGAAAGACCTATTTTTAAGAAAAAAATATTTATAGCAGCTCTTTTTTTTTGGTGGCTAAGAAATGGAAATCAAAGGAATGCCCATCAATTTGGGAATGGCTAAACAAGCTGTGCTATATGATTGTGATGGAATATTATTGTGCTATAAGAAAAGACAAGCAGAATGATTTCAGAAAGTCCTGGAAAGACTTATATGAACTGATGTATAGTGAATTGAGCAGAACCAGGAGAACGTTGTGCACTGTGACAGCAATAGTTCTATGAAGAACTGTGAATGACTTGACTATTCTCAGCAATACAATGATCCAAGATAGTCCCAAAGGACTAATGATGAAGCATACTATCCACCTCTAGAACTAATATTGATTGAACACAGACTGAAGTATGCTTATTTTTCGCCATCATTTTTTTCTTTTATTCGAGTCTTCTTATACAAAATGACTAATAGGGTAATGCTTTCCATAATCACACACATATAACCTATATCTGGTGGCTTACAGCCTCAGGGAGAGAGAGGGGGGAGGGGAGGGATAGAATTTGTAACTCAAAACTTTAAAGAAAAATATTTTAAAATATGCATGTTATCTCTCTTTTTAGAACATAAGCTCCCTGAAGTAGAGATTGGTTCATTCTTTCTATTAGTGTGCTGGGTGCCTAGCACATGCTTGTTGATTGTGTGATATCACCTGAATCACTTCATCTTTCTGGGTTTCAGTTTCCTCATCTGTAAAATGAAAGAGTTGGACTAAATACCATCTGAAATCTCTTCCAATGATTCCTAGATCTCATGATATTTATGATTTGGGTCTCATGCCTCTAAGTAGTCACAAGAGCTACCAAAACAATGAAAAAACAATCTGGAATTTGCTTTAAAAGCAAGTATGGGGGGCAGCTAGATGGCGCAGTGGTAAAGCACCGGCCAGGGACTCAGGAGTACCTGAGTTCAAATTCAGCCTCAGACACTCGACACTTACTAGCTGTGTGACCCTGGGCAAGTCACTTAACCCCCATTGCCCTGCAAAAAAACCCAAAACCAAAACAAAACAAAACAAAAAAAAGCAAGTATGGTGGGACAAGGAGAATTCTGCTGAGACCTGCAGATAGTATGTCTGCCAGCATTATGTAGTGTGTGTAAATTCGATATGGTCTTCATCCTAAAGGTGAGAGTACAAGGGCCAGAGGGATACATTTCTCTTCTCCTCAAGGCCAGGGAAAAAGGAAGGAGAAAGTCACCTTCTTCCCCCTCATCCCCCAGTCTCCTATGAATACAACGCAAATATAACACCAGTGTCACAGTTATTTTGTTGGGGGAAAATGGTTAGAGTGAAAACTAACTTATGGGATGAGTTTTATTCTTCAATCTTGAGGCTTCAGTAAGTATTTACAGAGTCTGTTTTCTATAATTCTAGGAGGTCTTTTGCCACCTGTCCAAGTGTAGTATCATCCACAGAGAACATACTGTTTTATGAGGAGAACACTAACTGTTCAAAGCGGAATTGCTGGCCACGGACCAAACTTGGCTTCCTAGAGAAGCAGATCAGATTGAGTCTAGTAATAGGGGTATTTTTTGAATGTGACCTCTGACTTAATTGGTGTAGGGCAGTACTGTCAAACTCAAAGAGAAATGGGGGCCAATAAATAGTACGTAAGGATCCCTGTACCTCATATTAACTTAAAAAGCCACATATTAATATAATCTTTTAAATTGTTTTTCTTTGTTTTTTCAAAGCAATTAGGGTTAAGTGACTTGCCCAGGGTCACACAGCTAGTAAGTGTAAATTGTCTGAAGCTAGATTTGAACTCAGGTACTCCTGAATCCAGGGCCGGTGCTCTATCCATTGTACCACCTCGCTGCCCCTTTTTAATTGTTTTAAAATTTTATTTTCATTTATTTTAATCAAATTAATTATTTTAATCTGGTTCCATCAGTACTTAAGTGTTATGGCTACACCAGGCCTATAGTCTGTGTTTGACAAGGCTAGTGTAGACTACTTCCCAGGAAGAGACTCCCTTACCAATGCAAATTAGCACCTACTATAAGTACTATGCTTATAGCCCCCCCCCCCCAAGCCCCGGGGCAATCAGGGTTAAGTGACTTGCCCAGGGTCACACAGCTAGTATTTGCCTATCAAGTGTCTGAAGCCAGATTTGAACTCAGGTCCTCCTGAATCCAGGGCCAGTGCTTTATCCACTGCACCACCTAGCTGCCCCCTATGCTTAAAGTTTTAGAGAATTCTACAGGGCTATAAGAATTGATTGCAATTCGGAACCCCATTGTTGGCTAAAATTAGAAAGCCTGGCAGGGGGACGCTGCACATGGCTCCCCCCCCCCCCCCAGCACACAAGGCCTTGGGGGGACCACACTGGCTTCCTCCACCCAGCTGTGATATACACAGAAAACCCTGCATGCCCTGTATCCCTCCACCCAACCTGGGGTATGCACAGAAACCCTGACTTCCAGGCGTGCTCTGCATAGAGACTCTGCCCCAGGCGGCCTTGGGCACAGTCCCTAAAGGTACCAATGAATTAGCTTGGGGTGTGTGGGTGATCAGCCTAAGTTTTCTGAAGAGAGAAGGGGTTTTTAAGAGGATCGGGAGTAGTGAAGGGGACAGTAGACAAGAGGGGAGCTACTGAGTGATGGAGACAGAGGGAGGAGAGGAGATGAGAGGAAGCACAGGCGGCAGCAACAGCCAGTCACATCCACAGAGCAAAAGACGCACAGGAGGATAGAGAAAGTTAAAGGTGAAGCAGCTGAGTCCGTTGGCCAAGGTTACAGGTTATATATCCTGCTTTTCTTTGTCCTTATTTCTAAGTTTATTCTTTTTTTTTTTTTTTTTTTAGTGAGGCAATTGGGGTTAAGTGACTTGCCTAGGGTCACACAGCTAAGTAAGTGTCAAGTGTCTGAGGCCGGATTTGAACTCAGGTACTCCTGAATCCAGGGCCGGTGCTCCATCCACTGCGCCACCTAGCTGCCCCTCTATTTTATTTTAATGTGGGCCATGGATTAATAGTTGCTTTTCTTTTTTCCCCTAACAGAGAACATGAAATGAAGTTGAATATTACCCAGCATCACAGCTGAAATTCCTTTAGGAAGAGTTTGGATGGATCTAAGGCAGAGGTATTAACTGAGTCGACTTTATCTAAAACCTAAACTCCTTCTCATTTCTTCTACCTTCCTTTCCTGCTAAACTTTTGAGGAAAGCTAATTAATTTATCGATTTCTGGAAGAATGCTTGATGCAGAAGACACATCTCTATTAGAAAATACAAGGCGGGGGATAGAGAGTTGCCAATGGATCCAAAAGCTGTGGTAGAAGGTCGGGGGAGATCTAACAGGTGCAAAAATACAGGACCTGTCACTTATGACAGAAGCTTTAAGGGTAGAAGAATAAGAAAGAGTAAGAAGGAAAGAAGACTATGTGAGGTTCTTCCTACAGAGGGGAGAGGAATCAGCTTCTTATGTTCCAGAGAATGGTGTCAGCGGCTAAGAAGTCATCCAATAATGGTCAGAAGAAGAAGAGAAGCACAATAGTGGTTGGTGATGAAGAGTACTGAACTAGTTATTTGTCTGTTTGATGTTAACAACAGTAAAGTCAAGTTTCTTCCCAGGTCATGAAGCTGGAATGCGACAATGAGCCTTCTGGGAGTTGATAACCACAACTCATTTTGGCAGATGTATACGGAGAGAAATGATATTACCAGAAGGAAACATTGCTAAGGATTATGAAATCCCATATGAAACACTGAAACCTTTAGGGACATAGGTGGTGCTTCATTATTATTGATGAAGGTAGCAGATTAGGTTGAGAAAGGAAGATTTGGGAAGTGGATATCTAGCTAAGGCAGTGTCCAAGAACAGTACTTAGATTTCTGTGTTTAGATTTCTTAAAATACAAAAGTGATGGGCTTTTGGCATGGGATGAGGTATACATAACAAAGTTTGGTTTAAAAACACACACGGAGACACATACATCTTTGTGTTGAATCTTGAAAATCTATTCAAGAGGACTTTAAACTGAAATGGGAGAGGAAAGGAAAAATCTGCCCAAACACAGATCCAACAAATCTCTTTCCATAGAATATGTGAATAAACATTTGTATTTATGTATATACATATTGTATATATACCTACATAAATACATGTGTACATATGTATACCCATATATATGAGTGTGTGTATACACATATATACATACACACATATATATGCATGCACACACACATAATTTGAGTGCTATTTGTAAGGTCAAATTTGCCTCCTTTCATTATGAGTTGCTATTTATTATCTATATTTGTGCACATATGGATACTAAATAGTGTATACATACACAGAAGTATGGGTAATAAATAGCACACCAGAGACACTAATGAAAGGAGACAAATTTGACCTCACAGGTAGTACTATAATTCAGTGGGATGGTACTCTTCACTGGAATGTCTCTGTTTTATACATATCTTTTGACCCAGTAACTCTACAGCCAGGTCTAGATCCTAGGGAGATGAAAGAAAGAAATGGACTCATATTTACAGATATATTAATAGCATCTCTTTTTGTAGTGGCAAAGAATTGGAACCTGAGGGAGTACCCATCGACTGCAGAATGGCTGAACGAGTTATGGCTTATGTATGGGATGCAGTACATTCTAGGTTTGTTTCCAATGCTTTTCAGAGGTTATCCCACTCCACCCCCGCCCCATTTAGAATGCACTCCCTCCCCAACTACCGCTCTGATAATACCTAGCTTTCTTCAGGAGGTCTTTATTGACCGTGCTGGTACCTTCAGTTCACATTTAACTTGTACTCACTTTGTATATATATATATATATATATATATATATATATATATAAATTTATAGCTGAACAAATGGTTTCCCTCCTCAAAACCTAAGCTCCTTGAGGGTGGGGACTCTATTTCATTTTTGTCTATCTCTAGGATCTGGCACATAATAAGTATTTAATAAATGTTTGTTGATTGAATGTTTGTGGAAAATGGACTGAGGCTGGTTGATGAAGACAGTGGAGGTCCTCCAAGAGCATCTACTTGCTGGGGATGTTATAGAAAGAACTGCTAACTAGTCCATTATAGGCTGGGGATCCATTGCAGCTCTTGGATTCTGTGATGTCAGGGTTGGGGAATTAGTACACATTAGGAACTGAATAAATTTGCAACCAAAAGAATAATAGGCTCTGTCCCTGACTTTAGGATCAAGAATAAAAGGGAAAACAGAGGACCAACTTCACCTTCCCTTTAAAATTCCAATTCCCTGTGCTAGATCCAGAGCAGAGATACAAAACCAGCTCCCAGGCTTCAAGGAGCTTAATATCTAATAATAATGATGATGACAATATTAATAAAAAACAGTAACAGGTATTGCTATATCAAGGTGGCACAGTGGATAGAGTGCTGGGTCTAGAGTCAGAAAGAGTGGAGTTCAAATTCAGCCTCAGACACTTAATAGCTATGTGAACTGAAACTCTATTGCCTTAGTTGCTTCATTTGTAAAATGGGGATAATAATAGCACCTACTTCACAGGCTATTGTGAGGATCAAATGAGATATCTGTAAAGCCCTTAGCACAGCGCTTGATACATAGTAATTATTTAATAAACTCTAGTTATTATGATTATCGTCATGGCCATCTTACAAAACACTTTACAAATATCTGATTTGGTTCTCACAACAACCATGGGAGGGAGGTGCTATTTTGTCGCCATTTAACAACTGAGGCCAACAGAGGTTTAGTGACTTGCCCAGAGTGACACTGCTAATAAATGTCTGAGGCAGGATTCAAACTCAAGGCTTCCTGACTCCAAGTCCAGGGCTCTCTCCACTGCACCACTGAGCTGTCTAGTGGATAAAAACCAATATATATCTAATTCAAATTAAAAATTATTAAGGGAAGTAAAACAATGGCAGAAGAGAATGGGGCGGGGAGATAATGTAGAGACTTTGAGAGGGAAGAGTACGTATTACTAATGCTCAAGGAAGAAAAAATGTGTCTGAAATAGGATAGATTCAAAATATACTGTCATAGTAAAATCAGCTGAGTTTAATAACTGATTAGATGTGCTGGTTAAGATAGATGGAAGAATCAAAGTTAACTACAAGGTTTAGAGTCTGAATCAATGACAACTGTGGAACCAGCAACCAAAATAAATATTGAGTAGGGTAAGGGTTAGGGGGAAGATTAATTACATTTTGCACAAACTGAATTTGATATTATGGTAGTACATCCAAGTGGAGATGTTCAACAAGCGGTTGGGAATATTTGACTAGCATTCTGGGGAGGGGTTGGAACCAGAGATATAGACTTAGGAATCTCCTGCATAGATGTAGCTGAAGCCATATGAATGAATAAGGGAGAAAGCACAGAATAGAGGGTGAAGAGGCTTGTGGGTAAGATCTCAATACTGAGAGGCACAAGGGAGGAAGAGGAACTAGCAAAAGAGACTAAGAGGAGTAGGTCATAAAAGTAGGAGAATTGGGAGAGAGTGGTGTGATTTATTAAAAAATCTAAGCAAGATCTGAAGTTTTGTATGACCAGCCCCTTGAAGAGTGTCAAGTCTAAGTGTTTAGTAAATGCTTACTGTCGATTGATTGAGCTCACATAATAAAATAAATGGAAAAATTTACAAAGTCTCTTTACAATAAAAGATCCATAGTTGCTCTCTATGTTTCAAATAAAAAAGACATGATAATGAATGGAAGAGATAGAAGTGACTGGTTCTTGTTTTGCATCTTTTTTTTCTATGACATGGAGAGAGATTTTTGGATCAGAAAAGACAAAATAAAAATGGATATTAGAAAGTTGATACTACAAGTAAGAATAGAAATAGTAAGAGAGCCCCAATCTGCCTTATAAATTTTATATCACCATGCCTAGATGAAATACATCCAAGGATACTGGGGGAAAAAGTGGCAGGTATTATCAGATTGTCAAAGTTGATAACAAAAGGAAAATGACAAATGTTGGAAGAGTTATGGGAAAGCAGGCACATTTAATGCACTGTTGGTGGAGCTGTGAACTGGTCTAGCCATTCTAGAAAGCATTTTGGAACTATGCCCCACAAATGACTAAACTGTGTATACCCTTTGATCCCGAGATACTGCTACTGCTAGGCCTATATCCTAAAAACATCAAAGAAAAAGGAAAAAGATCCATATGTACAAAAAATTTTTACTGCAGCTCTTTTTGTAGTGCCAAAGAACTGGAAACTAAGGGAGTGCACATCAATCTGAAAATGGCTGAACAAATTATGGTATATGTATTTAATGGAATACTATTGTGCTATTAGAAACGATGAAAGGGATGATTTGAGAGGAACCTAGAAAGACTTATATGAACTAATATAGAGCAAAATGAGCAGAACCAGTAGAACAATCTGTACAATAACAACATCATTAAGACAAACAACTGTAAAAGACCTAAGAACTCTGACAAATGCAATGATCAGCCACAATTCTAGAGGACTGATAATAAAGCATGCTATCTGCCTCCTGACAGAGAAGTGAGTGCCTAGATATACAGAATGAAGCATACACTTTGGAAGAGGCCAATTAAGGGGATTTGGTTTTCTTGACTATGCATATTTACTACAAAAGGGTTCTTTTTCTTTTCTTTTTTTCCCCTTTTTTCCAATGGGGGGTTGTAGGAATGACAGAAAATAGATTTTTTTAAAAAATTAAATAAATAAATTTTAATTTTAAAAGCTCTCAGTGATTTCTGTCCATGGTCTCTGAAAGATTATACATAGTATAAGAGGTTTAAAGAAAGGTATGGGGTGGGGCAGCTAGGTGGCTCAGTGGATAAAGCACCAGCCCTGGATTCAGGAGGATCTGAGTTTAAATGCAGCCTCAGACACTTGACATTTACTAGCTGTGTGACCCTGGGCAAGTCACTTAACCCCAATTGCCCCACCCCACCCCCCCAAAAAAAAAGAAAAAGAAAAAAAGGGGCAGGTAGGTGGCACAGTGGATAGAGAGCACCCGCCCTGGATTCAGCAGGACCTAAGTTCAAATCTGGTCTCAGACCCTTGACACTTACTAGCTGTGTGACCCTGGGCAAGTCACTTAACCCCAATTGCCTCACCAAAAAAAATTTAAAAATTAAAAAAAAATAAAGAAAGGTATGTATTTTCTTTAAAGGGAAGAGAATGAATTCTGTAAACTATAGGCCAGTGAATTTGATTTCTACCTCTGGAAAAATTCTAGAATGTAACCTTAAAAACAAGGTGAATAAACTGCTAGAAAAGTAAGCAGGGTGGTTTCATTAAAACCAGATTATGCCAAACTTTATACATTTTCTTTTTCTTTTTGCCTGGGTAACTATTTTGGTAGTTCAGGAAAATATAGTGCCTAAATTTTAGCAAAGCATTGACAGTCTTTCATGCTATTATTGTGGAAATAATGGAGAGATGTTGGCTAGACAGGAAGATGGATTTAGAAAAGGTTAAAGGGTCAGACCCCAAAAGTATTCACCAATAATTTCATGTCAACTTGGAAGAAGGCCTCTAGTGAAGACAGCATTCCAGATACCCATGCTTGTTTTTGTCAATCAATTATTTGGATAAAAATAAAGACTGCAGCATGTTTATTAAAATATCAGACAACCCAAAGCTGGGAGGAATAGCTAACACAATGGATGACATCAAGAGAAAAAGAAAAAAAAAACCCTGAGAAAATACTGGGTTGAAGCTAAAAAATATCAAAGTTAGTAGAAAACAAAAGAAAAAAATTTTAAAGTACATGGGTTTTAAAATCATCTTTATGTGTGTAAACTGGGAGAGCTGTGGGTAGATAGCTGTTTATCCAAAAAAGATCTGAGGGTTAATGGACATTCTTAATGTGAATTATCCTTATGATATCCAAAATAAGGCATCACTGGAAGAGGCATAGTTTTATAGAAGACAACAGGCAAATTAAAAATGCAAATGATCTGTCAGGTTTAACTAACACTTTTAAGTGATAGTGGAGCCACCACATCTAGAATCTAATATCAAAGTTTCTTATGTACTTATGTATTCCCTTAATGCATGAGGGAATAGAAACAGCGCTAAAGAAAATAAAGATGAAAAGAGAAGCTAGACTGGACCAAGTAGATGCAAATGAAATTTGCAATAAAGACAACATGATTTTGAAGGTACTAAGGGATAAATTATCAAGGTAACTTAAAAGAGTTTGTCAAAGTCTGGAAAAAAACTTAGTTCTTATTTTTTTATGTAATAAACATTTTTATTTATGGTTTTGAGTTCCAATTTTTATCCCTCCTCCCCTCCCCCCCCAAGGCAGTAAGCAATCAGATACGGGCTATACATAGATGATTATATAAAATATAAGTCATATAAGCTATTTTGTACAAGAAAACTTGAATAAAAATGAAAGAAAGTTAAAAATAACATGCTTCAGTCTGTGTTCAATCAATATCAATTCTTTCTTTGGAGGTAGATAGTATATTTCATCAATAGTCCTTTGGGATTGTCTTGGATCATTGTATTGTTGAGAATAGTTAAGTCTTTCACAGTTCTTTATCAAACAATATTGCTGTCTCTACATAACGTTCTCTTGGTTCTGCTCACTTTATTATACATCAGTTCATACAAGTCTTTTCAGGCCTTTCTGAAATCATCCTGCTTGTCATTTCTTATAGCACAATAATATTCCATCAACATCAAATATCACAGCTTATTTAGCCATTTCCCAATTGATGGGCATTCCTTTTATTTCCAATTCTTAGCCACCACAGAAAGGGCTGCTATAAATATGTTTGTACAAATAGGTCTTTTTCTCTTTTGGGGGATGTCTTTGGGATATAAACCTAGCAGTTTTATTTAGTTCTTATTGTTACAAAAAAGGTGACCAAGAGAATACTGGTTACCATTGAATAAATGCATAATCTCCCTTTTTTATGTGAAGAGTCCACATAGACATCCTTGAAATCTTTGAAAGAGGTAGGAGAAGAAAGCAGCTGGATCTTTGCAAATAGAATTCTGCAATTCCACAGCAAAACAGATTTTTACAGTTGCACAAATGACCATAAGACCTAGAAAATCTAAGAGCTCAGTTTACTGCTTGTTGATTATAAAAAAGCATTTAATGGATCAAAATGTTGCTTTCAAAGCTCTCCTCCAAAAAGGCGTCTTATGCATAAATGAAAATATACAAGATTCTCTGAGAAAATGTACAACAAGGGAAATCTTGTTTAATTGTTCCTTGATCATTACTATTAAGTGTGGCATAAAATAGAAATGTGTATGTTCACCACATATGTTTACCATCATTTTGAATTTGTCTAGCACAGAGTCAAACTCGTAGAGGAATTCTCTATAGAAGGTGAGATCCTTCAATCTTCCTATTTGAAGATGTCACTGGACTATAAATACCTCAAATCCTGGAACACTGTAGAATGTCCTAGTTTAAGATGTGTTATCAACCAAAAGAGTACTGTCCCTGCACACAGGAAAAACCAAATGAATGAAGAATGTCCAGATCATAATAGCTAGTTGAATGGAAAATCTGTAAAAAAGATCTACAGTGTATGTATGTATGTATGTATATATCTAAGTAAGTATATATTGGGCAGCAATTCAGATGAACTGAACCTAAAATAGGACTAACGATGCAGAACTGTTTTTTAGAAGTTGTGCAATGCTTTTAATGACACCAATTGTCTACCCCCAAACAAGTGCTATTTTAAAAACATCAGTATTTTTTACAGTAATGCTTCATGTCTATGGATAACGCTGGAGGAGAAACTTTAGAGCAGCATTTTAGTTTGCTGACAAATCTTTTTTTAAAAAATTCAACAAATAATACACAGTGGCATCTTATCTTCTCTGTCACTTTTAGGCCATTATGACTGTAAAGATGTGGAAAATAAAGATGCAGATAATTATTTGCGGAAAGCTAGCAATTCCCTTTTATACCTCTTGAATAGTATGTAGATTATTCTCACAAAATTTTTATAAAGATGGGAAAGTAGGTATATAGGTCAGTAGTTATTGCTATTCTTTCAAATTACCTTTTCTTCAGCAATAATAAGGTCCAAGATTTTTTTCCTGAGCCTTTGGTGTCCTTCCCTCTTTTAGATACCTTGAGAATTGATCCCTCAAGACCCTCAAAATTGTGTTGCCTCCAGCATGAACTTCCTCTGAGTATACCTGGTCTATTTTAGTGGTTCTTCCCATCCTTGTTTCCTTTAATGCCATTTCTAATTCACTGTGCAAGCACATTAGGGATTGCAGTGTTAATAATCAAAATTCGGTGGCTCCCCTCATTTTGATGGGAAAAAATTTTTTTTTTTTAAAGAGATTTTGACAGGTCTTTCCCTTATTTCATGTCTGCAGTCCTCATCCAATTTAATCCCTCAATGGTTTTAAGATGAGTTCACTTAACTGGGTCTTTCACTGTATACTTGTTTTTACCTACACAGCTTCCTGTTTTATGAGGCAATTCTGCTCATAATCTTCCACCATTCTCTTCCATAATATTTTCTAACAAGTTTATGTTCTAAACCTTTGGCTGTCATAGCTCTTGGTTTGCTAGGAAAGTGAGCATTTGCTGACTGATGAAGTTTTGAACTTCTTTTGGTCTCCTCATAGTGGTGACTGATTTATAACTTCCTTAGGAAATGCAAGTCTGTGTCAATGTCTGTTCTTTTACCCATTTCCCATTTTTAAGGGTCAATAACAAAATATTTGAGTGATAGAATGTCTTCAGGTTTTATAAATCTTCTTTTACTTGTGGCTTTTTAAACCATGTGGCTAGCTAGACTAATGATGAGTCCTATTACAAAGAGATTGTTGTAAAGAGTTATAGAACAGTTGCTTCAGAGCTTAGAAAAGGAGAAAGTGTAACTATGACAGCAATGATTACTTATGTGATAGCAAAGAGAAACCAGGAGCCACCCAAATACTGTTCTTAATCTCAAATTAAAGATGAACCAGAATGCTTTCTTCCTGCAGAAATATTAGCTCAAGTTTTAATTTTCTCAGCAATCTTTCATGACAACATTAATTGCCCTGAGAGCAGCATTCCTTCTGCTATAATGTCTGAAATATGGAAAGAACTCTAAAAGCTAAGATTTTGGCTCCTCAAGAAAAATGATATTTTATTTAGAACCACCATTTGTGGGAAATTCTTAGGAATACACATTCCATTGATTTCAGATCTTAAGCATTTACTGTCATTTTTTAAGGAAAAAAATAAGCATTTCAGTTCATGGTTAAGGGCTGCTAATGTGATCTCATCATGGGAACCATTGAAAACAAAAATATTTGCATTGAGGGTGCTTCAGAATTTGTACTTCAAGCATAAACAAAGTTTGATGGATTTTTATATGGTAGGATGACTTTTACAAATTTCTGTGTAGGAACAGGTAAGGTGCCATCAAGAATAAATCTTTTTAGCTACCTACATACACATATACATTCAGTTAACACCAATAACCAATATCTGAATCCAAAGGTATTGGTTTGTATAAACTTCTGGAAGAAAACTCACTAGACTTATGTTGGCAAAGAACGATAAACTTCATTTTCACAGACACCATAGTGTCAAAGGTAGAAAGATATTAAATTTGTTAACTGGAAATTCTGTAAGGTATTACTGTCCATTAACAAACCTTCTATGATACTTGCCTATTTTCCATTTAGAAGCTACAAAAAGGTAGCCAAGCTGGCAGGGCTTGTTGGCTGCTCACTATAATAAACAATTCTAAAATCACTTAACCTCTGTCTTCTTCTTCTAGCTCTAGATATATGATCCTATGTCATAAGCAAATCTAGAAAATTCTCATATAATTAGAGCATCAGCAAACATATAACTAAAACTCAGAACCTGAAGTGTCATGACCTTTTTACTTTAGGCACTTGACAATATTTTTTCTGTTTTTTAAAAATTCTTTTTAATCCTTTTGCAAAAATGCCATTGTCATCTGGGCACATTTATACTTGCATCAGTTGTAGGAAAGAGAAGGCATGGTTGTCATACTACAACTTCTTGCCAAATTCTGTGTAGAGTAAAAATGACCCCAATTTGACTGGTCTCAAAACAATGAAAATATAACCAGGTTTTAAATATGCTGATTCTTTGATACTTAATGGATCCATACAATAGACGTAAATCCTCCCTCCAACAATGCTGATCACAGCCAATCCTTCATTTTCTCACACTATAGTAATCTTTTCCATGTACTCCCAGAAATCCTCCACAGAAGATCTACCAAACACGCTGCATGTTTTCTCTAAAAGACTTCAGTCTTTCAACATTTTATGGCTACTGATTTTGTCTTGGGTTGTTCATCTGCTCTCTTTCACTACATGACTAGCTCAGTTCCTTCTCTCTCTCTCTCTCTCTCTCTCTCTCTCTCTCTCTCTCTCTCTCTCTCTCTGTCTATCTTTCTCTCTCTGATGGTACCTTTTATATCACTTCTTTTACACAAATCACCTTTGATACTATGCTATAGCCTACTTACAACCACTATCACCATCATTATCACTATTATCATTATATATGTATATAATATATATACACATATATTATACATACACATATTTTTCACTATCTTTAATTATTCCAACAACTCTGGGTGGTAAAAGTCCCAGCTGTTATTATCTCTATTTTATAGATGAAGAAACTGAGGCAGAGAAATAATGACTTGACCTGTGTGACACAGCTAATAAGTATCCTTCCATTGTTCTATGTATTGGGGCGGCTAGGTGGCGCAGTAGATAGAGCACTGGCCCTGGATTCAGGAGTACCTGAGTTCAAATCCGGCCTCAGACACTTGACACTTACTAGCTGTGTGACCCTGGGCAAGTCACTTAACCCCCATTGCCCTGCAAAAACAAACAAACAAACAAACATTGTTCTATGTATTACTCTCAGTTTTAGTTCTTCAGAGATTGTGATGTTCCATAATTATCTTTTTTTCACTTGAGCTATTCCTCTGAATATCCTTACTCCTCATCTTTGCCTACTGAATGACTAGTTAATTTCTAATGGTACATCAGACTTTGCTGATTCCTCTAGTCAGACTTCACATAATCCTTTGTCGGTACTTCTCTAAAGCCTTGACTTGGTCATATCCCTTTACTAGGCAATAAACTCTATGAGGGCAAGGATCATGTCTTATCTAATTTTTTATCTCCCTCAAGAACTAGTACAGTGCTCTATATACACCAAATGCTTGATAAATGTTTCCTGAATTAAATTAATATTGGATGATTATATAAAAATTAGAACACATACACTAATGCTTATGAAAGATCAGACACTTTACCAATATGGATGTAAACTGAAGATGGTGGCAATGAAAGTGTCCAGTTACTTTAATGGTCTAAATAACTTCTCTAATGCTCCATTAGCTCCCATTGAGTGCATTTTTAAGATCGGCAAAAAAAAGGGCAGTGACTAGTGCCAGCTGTGAGAGGGACAATTGTCCACTCCAAATTACAAGGGAAATGGCAAAATCTTTTCACACAGGTCACTAAACAGATGGTAAGACATTTCAGTCATTATGGATGGGGGCAGAATTCAAACCAGCAACCCAGAGGTGAAAGGTTCTATATCCAATTACAAATTCCCAATTCCCCTAACTGCTAAGATGCCTAGAGCTACATATTTTATTTACAACAAGGACTTATTGTACAAAATATATTATATAAAATAGATAACTTCATGCTTTCAAGTTAAATCAAGGAATGCTTACTTAAGTGTTCTTTTAATTGAATCAGGCTTTAATTTACCACTCAATCTTTTGCTCATCTTGATTATCCTGACAAAAGGAATTGATAAAAAATAATACTTAAGTTGAAGAGCATATGACACGTATAGCAATAGAAATTAGAGGATTCAAAAGAGATACCTGGGACATCCATAAAGGTTTCTCCAAGAACAGACACGTGGAAACTTAAACCTTCCTCCTGAAGTCGCAGTAGTGACCTAAAAAACTTTCCGGATCTTTATCATGTTCCCTAGAAACAAATACATAGAATGTATCTTGTGTTATCTTAGTATATATACATTAGAACAAAAATATTTTACTTAACACAGCATCAATTCTTCTAGTAGTCTATTTTTGGTAATAAGAGCCTATGGCATTAGAACCCAAATTTATCCCTCTATCTTCTAACCTTACATTATGCCATCAGTCAGGTTTGGTTTGGTTGTGTGTTTTTTAAACCTTTATAGAGCTATCACTCATGATCAAAACCTAGTGATACTTAAGTTTTTAGGCTTTTTCTTACTTGTTCTTTTGGAGATAAATGTTTTACCCTTTCAAATTCTAAAGGTCAAATTACAGAAAGCTAAATATGTCTTCCATTTTCCCGAATGGATATCTCTTTGGACTAGGCAGTGATAAAAAAAAAATGGCTATTCTAGGCATCATCACCATCATCATTTTGTACTGGTCATGGAACAGACAAAAGATGTTTTTATCTTTCTGATCCTTAATTCTTTTCTGTGGAGGCAACACAATAAGTACATTTTTGGAAAGAAAGAACAAAAAGTACAGAAGTGTAATTCTGTAAATAGGTATTTTAGTTATAGAAGGCATCTGATTCCTTAGTGCACTGGATGAGACAAAAATAAATTGAGAGTTTCTTCCACCTCCTACCCCCTCCTGGCCTTGGGCTTTTAAGTTGTTAATTGAAGAGTCTTAAATACTTAAAAAAACCCAAACCTTTAAAGTCTGCATATACTTATAAACTGTGCAAAACTTTATATTAAACCATTTGAATAAAAATAATTCCTTTCTTTAGCAATCTCAAAAACACTGGAAATGTCTTTTTTTAAATGTTAGCTGCTTGTCTGTCTTCATGTAATGACAGAATGAGAGGTTAAAGGACACAAAAATGAGTAAAAGTTTCTCTAATTCAGTAAATCAAATTAAAATGGAATGAGTTATTTTCTACATTCCAAGGTGTGAATATTACAGTATTTCTTGTGTTTAATTACACTGTTTTAAATTATCTTATTTCAGACAGATGTGGACCAGATGTCTTTAAAATATTTGTTTTTTAATTTATTTGGAATTTTCTACTCTCCTTCTTATTGTATAATAAAATAGTAGATCTATCACTAATAGCATTTTTCCTTCCCATGCTAATGATGGAGAACAAATCTGCAAGTTGATCAAACCACTCTGAGATATGAAAAAATTGTGTCATTCAGGAAATCTTAAGAAAAATGACATCTGCAACCCTAAATGTGTTAATTTATAATTTAGTCAATATTTTTGGTGTCATGAATTAAAACAAATGCAACTACTAATTAACATCTGAAATCACATTTATAATCTTCTGGGATTATGAGGTTTTATGGAATTATTTTAACCAGTAATTCCTTAAACAGAATCATATTCATTCCTCTATAAGAGGAACCAGGTTTGTTTTAATCTCAAACAATAATGAAGAATGCAATGGTGTAAATACCATCACTCTTTAAGATAATATTCACTTGGGTGGTTTTTTTGGATGCTTCTCATAAACATTGCCATATTAAACATGAAAGTACATGGCATACAGAACTCAGCCATTTGAATCAAATAATTACTGCATTAATTTAATTTAATTTTACATTGATCTTTTACTGGACCTATGATTTGATTGGTATGGTCTGCATGAGGGACTCTACCAATGCAGATGGAGGCCAACTCTTCAACTGAGACTTAGAGAGTTGCTTAAGGACATTGAGAAGTTTAGGGACTTTCCAGGGGGCCACATTGACCACAATTATTACTTATAAAAATACATTATTCTTTTTTATGAGGCACACAGGTGATTTGCCAAAATACACTTCTATTTCTAAGAGGCCGTGGAAACAATGCTGGGATTCAGAGCAAGGAAAGACTTGCACTCTGATCTCGCTGATGCCTTTAAAAGCTTCGAGACCATAGACAAGTTCATAGGATCACAGATTTAGAGATCGAAGGGAATTTAGTTATTGTATCTCTCTTAGCCTTGGTTTTCTTACCTATAAAATAGGGATAAAATAATATTTGTAGTTCCAGTCTCACAGGGTTGTTGTGATATGTAAGTGAGATAATGTATATGAAATTCTTTGCTATATAAATATCTATTGCTGTAATTATAATTTTAAAATGCTTATATTTACAGGGTACTGCTCTGGATGCTGGAGAAAATACAAAGTTTATAATGCAATGTTTCCACCAGAACTTAAAATATCCAAGGAGCACAAATCATGAACTAAAATGCACAATATTACAGGCTAAGTGCATCAGTGATTCAAGAATCAACATCCCTGACATCAGGAAGACTCAAGGAGGGCTCCTCAATGGAAGAGGTATTTGAAGTGGGTGGTATGAAGGACACTCTAGGCAAGGGGAATAGTGTAAGCAAAGACACAGACACAAGAAAGCAAATGATATGTTGGAGATACACAAAGCTGTTCAGCTGGGGTGGAATGGAGAGTGTGTTGTGGGGGAGTAATATGATATAAGGCTGGAAAAGTAGGGCAGTGCCAGATTGTGGAGGGTCTTAAATACTAAGCAGAAAAGTATTAAATTGATTCACTAGCCAATGGGAGCCAGTGATGATTTTTGGGGGGATAATAAACATTTTTATTTAAAGTTTTGAGTTCCAAATTATCCAGTGAAAATTTTTGAGAGAGGTAATGACATGAACTAATAGATGCACTAGACAAATTATTCTGGGAGTGGTATGAAGGACGGAATAAAAGGGAACAAGTGTTTACTAGCTGTGCAACTTTGGGCAAGTCACTTAACCCTCATTGCCCTGACAAAAAAAAAAAAAGGGAATGAGTGCAAAGAGAAGTACCTGTTAGTAGACGACTATAAATTCTAAGCAGGGGGTATACTAGGAAAGTGAAAAGGAAAGAAAAAGGTAGAAGGAGAGAAGTTATGGTAATTTATTTGAAGATGAATGGGAAGAATAAGAAAAAAATCACCAAATTCTTCCACCATGGGATATTGTTAATGGTTGTGCCACTGACAAATACTATAGTCAGATGAGCAGGCATGAGGAAGATTTTAAGTCTGGCTTTGGACATTTTGAATGCTAGCATGACATTTAGGTAGAGATGTTCTACAGGCAGGTAGAGATGCAAATCTAGTGTTCAGAAGATTTAGATTTGCTGATTATAGGCAGATAGACAGAAAGACAGACAGACAAGAATGGTTGGTGAAATTTTAGGAGGAAATGACTTTGTCAGATTGTAGAAAGAGAAAAGAAGATGGTGAAGACCATGTTCTTGAGCACAGATCAGCAGAGAGTGTGGGTTGGGTGTGTTGTACAACCTGCAGAGAACTCAAACACCTTAAGTAAGCAGTACCTTTCCCCAGAGACATGGTTCTAGGCCCTGTACACATCTGTACCCTTAAGGAACAATCACATTGCAGGACTGGAAAGAGGATTAGGTGTTAGTGAAAGTGAAGGGGCAATTTTAAGAGTTGGATAAGAACCAAGAGAGGATAGAAGCAGTCAATAGTGTAAAAAAGTACAGAGGTCAAGAAGGATTTTAAAAAGCTGTTGGATTTCATGATGAGGATGTCACTGGTGACTTTTGAGAGAAAAATTTCAGTATGGTAGTAGGAGAGAAAGCCCAATTACAAGAGGTTGAGGAAGTGGTAGAATTGGGTATAGGAAACTTTTCCAAGAAGGTTAGTACTCATGGGGAAGAAAAGAGACACTGGACACTAGCTGGAAGATAAGGTGGATGGTTGATGACAGTGGTTCATGGTTAATGACTGGAAGGATATGAATAATGGAAGGATAAGGGGGTAAGAGATTTAGCATCATATAGTATGGGAGAAAACAAACAATGGTTTAGAGTCAAGAGTACATTGGTTCAAATAGTGGCTCTAGGACATACTTCTGTATGACAATGGGCAAGTTATTTCTTTTTCTTCTTCCTTTCTTTCTTTCTTTCTTTCTTTCTTTCTTTCTTTCTTTCTTTCTTTCTTTCTTTCTTTCTTTCTTTCTTTCTTTCTTTCTTTCTTTCTTTCTTTCTTTCTTTCTTCCTTCCTTCCTTCCTTCCTTCCTTCCTTTCTTTTTTGCAGGGCAATGAGGGTTATGTGACTTGCCCAGGGTCACACAGCTAGTACACATCAAGTATCTGAGGCCAGATTTGAACTCAGGTCCTCCTGAATCCAGGGCCAGTGCTCTATCCACTGTGCCACCTAGCTGCCCATGGGCAAGTTATTTCAACTTCATGTGCTTCAGTTTCCTCATTTGTAAAGTGACAGTACTGAGCACCTAGAATAATCTCTACCCTCCTCACTTTCTTCTTTTTTTTGCTGTCTACTGCCTCTTTCAATGCTTGATTTTTAGTTTGCCCACTCCAGGTAGTATTCCCTAATGAACCTCACCTGATTTTGATTCAACAATCCTTCATTATTTAAGAATATCTCTTCCATTACTTATTAATTCATTATATGCATTTCCCATTTTCTACTATTTTTCTATATGTTTTCACATATGAATCTTTGCTCCTTATAATCAGATGGTAAGCTCCTTAAAGACAGGTACAATTTCTAACCCTAGAACAGGACATCTTAACCTTTTGGGTGTCATGGATGCCTTCAGTGGTCTGGTGAAGTCTATGGAACCCATTTCAGAATTAACGTTTTAAAATACATTAAATAAAATACAAAGGAAACCAATTATATTGAAATACTGTTATTAAAAAACAAAGTTGGGGCAGCTAGGGGGCGCAGTGGATAGAGCACCGGCCCTGGAGTCAGGAGTATCTGAGTTCAAATCTGGCCTCAGACACTTAACACTTACTAGCTGTGTGACCCTGGGCAAGTCATTTAACCCCAATTGCCTCACTAAAAAACAAACAAACAAACAAACAAACCAAAGTCCACTGACCTGAGGGTAAGAATATCTGCCCCAGAAAACAGTACAATGTTCTATATATAGGAATCACTCAACAATAAAGGTCATATGATCTTGTGTGCATACATTGACAGCCATATTTTAAAAGCTGTATCACAAAGAAGCCCCTTTAATAGACATCAAAAAATTACTATTATTACCATATAAATAAAAGTGAATGTAATAGTCTGGAATTATTAGAAGTTTTTTTTTTCTTTTGCTAAAATTCCCTTTTCATGCTTTTCTTTCCATCACCTTCTCAAAGAAAGAACTCTTGTTCTAGTTAGAGGCCTGAGAGGTAGATTTTGGCTCCATATACAGAAGAGCTCTTTACATTCATGCACAAATTGCACATGTTGTTTCATGAAATAGTTCCCTGTCACTGGACATGTTCAGCACAAAGATGAGAGATGACAATCTACCTGATATGGTGGTAGAGATTCTTTCCTAAGATGGGAGGTTCTACTAGATTACTTCTAATGTCTTTTTTTTTTTTTTGTGAGACAATGAGGGAAGTGACTTGCCCAGGGTCACACAGCTAGTAAGTGTCAAGTGTCTGAGGTCGGATTTGAACTCAGTCCTCCTGACTCCAGGGCCAGTGCTCTATCCACTGTACCACCTAGCTGCCCCCTAAAGTCCTTTTCAATATATGCTTCCATGAAACACACTTTAATATCTTACCTTCTAACTAGCATTTAGTTGTGAGCATTATAATAATAGCTAACATTTATATAGCACAAACTATAACTCAAACTCAATCTAATCCAAAAAATATTTATTATGCACCTACAAGACACTCAGAAAAGGAAAAAAAAAACAAAAACAAACTAACAACAATCAAAATCATCCCTGTCCTCAAGTGGCTTACACTTTTGGGGAGGCGGTTGGTGGTAAAACATGAAAACAAAGAAAACTATACATAATAATTTGAGGAGGAAGGAGAAAGGCACTAACAATATACTCCAAACATTTTATGATTAAAAAGACCAAAATAGAAAGGAATTTGTGAAGGAAATGCTACAATGCTGTAAACGGCATGTCTTATTTTCTATAACCCAAAGAAAATGATGTGTTTTTTTTGGCTGACATGGAAAACTCCTATATGATACAGTCTCCCTTACTCAGCAGCAACTGCTAAGCACACCAGATTGTCATGGCAATGATTGTGGAGGAAGATGAACACAATATGGAATGTCTGTTCTGTAAAGAGTTGCTCAAAATGATGTGTTCTTGTTGTTACATATGCTGCGTTTTTTAGTTTTATAAACAGTATTAATTATGCATGTCCTCTTTTCTTAAAGGGTCTAACAAACAGAAAATTTAAATGGTTCTATCCATTGAATTTCATAATACAGCATAAAAGAAGAAGTTAAATGTATAAACCAAATCCTTGTGGCTTCAGTCTTTTACTGTTTATTTACTTAAGTTTTCAAGTGTCAATTCCATTAGTTCAAATATGGCCCTAATTACATAATTCAGCAAGAACTCAAGCTGCTGACTATTGCATTATAGTCTATTGTTTTCCTCAAAAAAGGAGTGGGGTGGGGCATCCCAAATATGACAGGTTTCATGAACCATTGATTTCTGGTAACTAATGGCACAGGATGCATTTATACCAGATCACAATCAAATTAGTCATGAAGTATTTTAGTTAATTTACTTCCTTCTAAGAACATCTTTATAATAATAGCTAGCATTTATACATTACTTGAAAAGTTATATATACATATATATGTATGTATATGTGTATGTATGTGTATATCTATACATATATGTAAACAAGTTAAGTTGTCACATACCAGCCATCATGGTTTAGAATCTTTCAGTCGAATTAATTTAAATATGTATATGTAGTATAATAAAATATATTTAAATAGAAACATACACATATACAATTAATCAAATCCTACATGTAATCCCTGATTGATTGTATAAATGTTCTTTACAAACAAATGGCTATCACAAAATGTCTGCTCAGCTGCTTAGTATACTGGCTATAGGAACCATCTGTTCCATTTCTAATGTCATAGCAACTATGGCATTGTCCAACTATGTCTTCATTTAAGTCATTGAAAAAAATACTAATACCAAGCTGACAGATTCTGGTAGCCTTCCATTAGATATTTTCATCCAGGCTCATTCAAGGTCATAAAACTGAAGAGGATATCTCAGGACATTTGATCTAAGCCCCTCATTTCATCAATCATTAACAAGTATTCTTTTGATCCAATCATTCAACTAGTTGGGAATTCACCTAACTGTATTTCATTTAGCCTACGCCTCCCTACCTTGTCCATAAGTAAAACATATGGTACTGTCAAATGTTTTGTCAAAATCTAGATATATTACATTCGCATGCCTATATTAATCCTTTTATTATTATCAGTCCAGTAATCCTCAAGGAATGGAGTTAGTTAGTTAGCATGAGATGCTTAGTGGAATGAGGTGAGACTATGCAGTGAGATAACCTATACAAAGAGTTTTGCAAACCTTAAAACACTACTACACAAATATGAATGATTCTCATTGGTGAATCCATTCTTCCTCTTGGGGGTTACCACTTCCTTTTTATAAAGTGCTCTAAAACCTACTGAAGAATTTTTCTAGGAATAAATAGAAAGACCACTAGCCTCTAGTTGGCACAATCCAGCTTTCCTTTTATGAAAAGTCAAGATAACTTCAATTCCATGGAACTTCCAGTGTTCTTTGTAATCCCCAAAAGATTACCCATAGCAGTTTATTAACCATATTTCACCTTTTTAAAAGCATCCTAGGATATAATTTGCTTGAATCATGTGACTTGAATTAATTTAAATCACTTAAGATGCTCTCTGCTGCCTTTTTACCTGTCCTCAGAAACCATTTTTCCCCTTTCATTTTTGTAGAGAAGATAGAGCAAAATAAAATGGATACTTCTACTTTCTCTTGCATTAATTTATATCTTTTCACTAACCATAGGAATTCTTCCTTCTTCCTCTTGTCTCCCAAATTTGTTTTCAAACTTTTTGTTGTTGTCTCTTGTATTTTTCATAAGTTTTGGCTTTGACTATATTTTGGCTTCCCTCATACTATTTTTATAAATCCACCACTCACTTGTTTTCATCCTAGGTGGTATTTCCATGTTTTCATTTTTTCTTATCTTTTAATAATCTGAAATCATCAGAGAGCTCCCTGTGCAGTCATGTCAATTTCTTTAGATACATTTCTCTTTCTTCCTCACTGGAATAATTTGTAATTAGGATGCACTCTTTTGGAGTCTCAGACCATGAGATCATACCTATTTTCTCTGATTGTTTGAAATCCACTTTCATTAAGTTCAGGGCACCCACCAGAACTATGCTCATCATTCCATTTCCTGGCCACCAGAAACAATATGTCATGGTCACTTTCTTCCAAGGTTCCCAGAATTTCCCTTTAACTACTTCTTGTTAGTGATTATAGTGTTGAAAACGAATGAAATATAGAATAAGGGTTATTATATTTATATATCAGACTTCTTGAAAATGCAATTATCAGCAGTTTATTATTCATGATCTTAGCTTTTATCACAAGAGGATACTAATCTGATAAGCAGATTTCTGTTTAGGTGAACTCCCTATCACAACCATATTTTACCTCCAAAGTCAGTTTTCTGAAGTGAATCATTAATTTCCTTCAATGGGTTGCAATGAGTTTCCTTTCTATTACTCTGTATTCAAGTGTCAGAAATTTAACGACTACATACAATCTAACATTTGTCCAACAAGATTTTAAGCTCCTTTAGAGTTAGGGACAATGGCTTTTAATGTAATTTTATTCCCCATAAAGCTACACAGAACTAAGTGCATAGAAGTAGGTCAATAACACCTATTGACTTGTTTGTTTTCCCTTCATGCATTTCCCTCATACAAAAATCCTAAAAAGAAAATCAAGAAAAGTCTTATATACATAAAATTGACAACTATGATTTTTAATTTTTTCCAATTAAAACAGCAACCAAGCTGTTAAAGAGACTTGTAAGCCACTGTCCTTTTCAAAGACTAACGGTCAAGTTAAATTCTTGAGAAATTGTTGGCCAAAGATTGAAGGAGAAAAAAGGGTAGCTATTACTCAATTCTACTGCCATCCAACCCAACTGCTGGGGGTACTGGGTGGGAGAGAGGTTGGTTTAGAGGCAGAAGAAAAACTCATAGTGCAGCCCCAAACAGATTAAAATGAAAAACTCATAGTGCAGCCCCAAACAGATTAAAATGTAATTGAGGGGCAGCTAGGTGGCACAGTGGATAGAACACCAGCCCTGAAGTCAGGAAGACCTGAGTTCAAATCTGGCCTCAGACACTTGACACTTACTAGCCTCACCAAACAAAAACAAAAACAAAAACAAAAACAAAAACAAAAACAAAAACAAAAACAAACCCAACGTAATAGGAAATGTTTAACAAAATAAATAAAAATACACTAAAGCATAGATAATGTTGATTCGTGGTTTTTCTAAGTCAATATGTGGCTTCAGGGATTCACTACTGGCTAGACTATTATTGTAAGCAATAAACTAGGGTTTCGTTTCACTGCCTTTCTGGTACTTGTTTTTTAGGGTCAAAGAAACGAATGCAAAAGTATGGAACCTGAAAAGAAAAGTAATTTTAAGTACAAATATATCCTTTTAATCAACTATAAATCTCCTCCCTTTCTCACTTCTCTTTCAAAAAACAAAACCCCAAACAAAAACAAATGAAATATCACTTAAAGACATTTGCTCAAAACATTAGGACAACGTAGAAGTGTAAAGGGAAAAATGTTAGGACATCTGGATTATAATTATCTTTGCCAGTGATCATCATAAAATTCTGGATGAATAATTTCTTTTTAGTAAATAATAATAGCTAATAATTTCTAGTATTTATATAATGATTTTAAGGTTTAGAAAATGTTTTTATAAATATTATCTCATTTCATCATCATAGTGACCCTGTAAGGTCAGTGATTATATGATTATGCCCATTTTACAAATGAGGAAAGTGAAGCAAAGAAAGATTACTTAATTGCCTTGGGTCACACAGTTACTAAGTGTATGAGGCCACATTTGAACTCAGGTTTTCCTGATTCCAAGTCCAGCAATCTATCCCCTGTGCCAACTCATTTCCCTAAGTGAGATTTCCAACCATTAATAAAAGCTAATTAGGTTCTTGGTGGGTCAGCATTTTACTATCTGTTACTTAATAATACTTCATTATCTAGAGAAAACATCAGGAAGAAAAAAGGAGAAATTATTCATTTATGTAAAGTATGCTTAGGAGAGATTTGACTAAATAAATACTAGGCTGGAGGATAGCATATAGGCTAGGCCATATCATGAGACAAGGTGAGAAAGGTAGGCTGCAGCAAGATTGTGGAGGGCCTTATATTGGAAGTTAAGGAGTGTTTGTTTTATGTTATCTGCATTGGAAATCTTCTCAAGGTGGCTGGACTTTATTCAGAAATATATCTGTCTGGAGAGAGACCAGATTCCCCACCCCCACCCCTCTTCTCTCATTCATTGATTCATATAGTATCTCACACAGTAGCACTGGAAATTGAACTTCCAATCTGTTGTCCTTGTGATATAGTTATATGAATGAATTTTGTTTCTGCTATTGCTTCATGTTGGACTCCAATTTTCATAATGATAGCTTCCCAAGAGAGCCCATGCCATGTGTCCATTAATTTTTATTTACATTTATAGTAGTAAGATTTCTATTCCATAAAGAGAAAAAAAAAGCCTTCCAGATGCTCTCTGTAATAGAATGGTAGAGTCAATTTAATATTTTTGGTATTCTTATAAAATCAACTAACATTTCTTTCAAATTTTTTTCCACCTTTGTTTTATCACCTAAGCTTCACTTTTGCTTTACTTTTTGTCTTAAAGGGGAGGTTCTATGCAGAATTTTAGGTATCCAAATAAAATACATGAGAGTTAAATAAGCAGAAAAATAATATCTATAAAATCTATAAGCAGGAAAATAATATTTATAGTAATATAGAACATGTAAATTAATAATAAAACGAAGCCCAAATTGATCTAATTATCATGAACAATTTTGACCCCAATAAGAATTTTCTTGTGGAACCTTCTCCACACATGTTTGAAGTAGGATAAGGGGGAGTCTTCTAGGTGGTCTTGGGATGGAAAGGTTGAACTAAATGCCAGTAAATCTATTATCACTTAAGTAGTTCTCTAATTTTTTTTTTCTGCTCAATACACATAAGGTTGTATACAAGTGTAAATTGTGTACTAGTGAATTCTTATGAGAAAAATCATTGTCCTTTAGTTCCTTCAGTTAATCATTTTTGTGACCTTGGGTAAGTCGATTTACTCCCCTGGGCCTCAGTTTCCTCCTCTAAAATTATGACATTGGAATAGATGGCTTGGGAAGTCACTTCCAATTCTAGCTCTATGAAAAGATGAGGAATGAAAGCACCCTCTTTTTGTGGGAGAGGTGGGGTACCAGGCATTTGGCTATTGTAGTTTTAAGATTTTGCTTAACAGTTTTCCTTTACTCCAAGGAAGGCTCCCTGCTAGGCAATGAGGGGAGGGAACATATTCAGAAATTACAATAACTTAAAATCAGAAGGGCAGCTGTACTATCCCAACAGCTTCCAAAATTAGTTACCCTGTTTCTAATCTCAATACAATTCATCCTCCACATATGATAACTGCCAAGATAACCTCCCTGGAGAACAGGTCAGACTACGTTCACTGCCTAATTCAAAAGTCTTCAGTCATTGACAATGCAAACTCAGCCTAGTATCTAAAGCCTTCCACAATTTGGTCCTCACCTACCCTCCAAGACTGATTTCCTACCACTCTCCTTTATGCACTCTACATTCCAGAAAAACTATCCAACTATATATGTATGTTCCCCAAACTGAGCCTCCTATAATTTTTATCAGTGCCTTTGTAGAGGGGCCTAGGCCGTACCTTCTTGTCACTTCAACCTCTTAGAATCCTTAAAGCTCTGCTCAGATGCCACTTCTTATACAAAGTGTTTCTTGATGCCCTCCCCACCCTAAGCTGTTATTGCTCTCTTTCTCCCACCTCCAATAGTATTGTTTTTATTTATTTATGAATACAGAGCTATAAGACATGGATTTAGAGCATGAAGGTAACACAGAGGGCAACTGGTCCAACTTCCTCTTTTTTGTTTTGTTTTGGTTTTTTTTTGACAGATGAGAAAACTTAGGCTAAAGGAGGTAACAACTTAAGAAGAACGTCTAAATTGAATTAACATATACTTGGTGGCTTGGATGCAAAGGTAGGAATATAGGAGTATGACAAAAATGGTGGAAAATATAGAATAGTAATGAGAGATAGTGGAGAGACAAGGGGAAAAGGGGAAAGGGAGAGAGGAGTGGAAGGAAAGAGAGAAGAGGGAGGGAAAGAGGGAAGGAGAGAGAAAAATGTGAGGGAGGGAGAGAGAACAGGAGGAAGAGTGAAAGGAGGGAGGGAATAAACAGGTAGAAAAGAGTGGAGGGAGAGAGGAAAGCAGAGGGAGAGAGGAAAAGAAAGGGAAGAAAGGAGGGAAGGAGAGAGGGAGAGACTTGTTGGTGGTACATAAGTCTATACAATTCATTTTATTTCATTCATTCTACCATGAACATTTGCTTTGAGAAAATAATCTGAAGGCATTGGATATGACGAGTACTGATTATCATCACAGTAAATCAAACTGATGATCTTTTAACAGGTCAGAAATAACCTGTAGTTGTGGAAATCCTTCCAGATTCAACTTTCATTGTAAAGTTAGACTACCTATTTGTTCAACAAAAAAAAAAATCATAACTTATAAGAGGAGTAAAAAGAATAAAAAATGAGCACAAGATAGAGAGTGCAATTAAAACAACTCCAACCTGACCTATTTAAACAAGTTATTGATGACAAAAATAGGATATGGGAGAAAGGACATATGCACTAATTAGAAAAATTTCGTAAGTTTAATCAATGTAAATCAATTGCCACATTGTGGAGGCCAAAAGAGACTAAAAATCACTTTAGTCAACAAACACTTGATTAATCTGCCATGTAGATAGCCAGGGCAATATCAATTTAGAATACACACACACACACACACACACACAAGTTTGTTTATAAAATCCTATGGAGATGACCAAAAAAAGCATCTAGGCACCCTATTTCAAATCTGAAAACTATATTAAGATTTCTTAGAACCAGAGAGCAAAATGGAAATAGAAAGAATCCACTTGTTATCTCCTAGAAGAAAGCCCCAAATGAAAATTCCCAGAAACATTATAGACAAAATCCAGAAAACATACTACAAGCAGCCAAAAAGAGAGAATTCAAGAACTAAGGAGCCACAGTCAGGATCACAAACAATTTAGACCCCAGAAAGGACTAAATCAGAATAAATCACTTACATTTTAATATGGGACTATAATACACATATCCTTTTTCAACACTATTGTCATTAGGAGTCATAGAGGGAATCCAATACAACAGAAAGTTCTGTGTGGTTCAGTTATGTCTTTTGCTGATCTTAAAAAAATGGAAAGAGAGGGGAAGGGTAGGGAGGGTAGGGAGAAATGAAAATCAGGTTAGGGAAGATAAGCTTATAATTGGAGTGTGAAAATAAAAGTCTATACAAACAAGAAGGAAGGGAGCCGGGCAGGTGATACCTGAAACTCACTCTTGTCAGAACTGGTCACAGGAAAGAATACACATACACAAAGTAGAGTTCAGAAATACGTTTCACTCAACAGGCAAATAGAAGGGAAAGAGGACAAGAGAAAAGGGGGGTTAGAAGGTTGTTAGATTAACTGACGGATTAGTTTTAAAGAAAATAAACTCTAAGGATGTTCAAAAATATTTATAGCTCTTTTTTTTTTTTTTAGTGAGGCAATTGGGGTTAAGTGACTTGCCCAGGGTCACACAGCTAGTAAGTGTTAAGTGTCTGAGGCCGGATTTGACCTCAGGCACTCCTGAATCCAGGGCTGGTGCTCTATCCACTGCGCCACCTAGCTGCCCCTATAGCTCCTTTTGAAGTGGCAAAGAACAGAATCTGAGGGGGTGGTCTATCAATTGTTATATAGATATGTGTGTATTTTTTTTTCCTTTTGGATATGGTTAGTGTGGAAATGTTTTGCTTGATAAACATCTGTAAGAGGGATTTTGTTTTATTTTCATTCTCAATTGGGGGGTGATGGAAAAAAGGTAGATTTTTACTGAAAAAAATTAATTAAAACAAATCTCGTGGATAAGAATAGTGAAAGATTATAAACTGTTGGGGCAGCTAGGAGGCGCAGTGGATAGAGCACGGGCCCTGGAGTCAGGAGGACCTGAGTTCAAATCGGACCTCAGACACATAACACTTAATAGCTGTGTGACCCTGGGCAAGTCACTTAAGCCCAATTGCCCCACCAAAACTGTTATCATATAAAACAGAGTTGTAGTAGAAGTTAACACAGTTTTTAAAAAGCTTAGTCATAGATCCAACAAAACAAGGTAATCCTGAGCACAATTAAGGACAGAATTGGAAGAAAGATGACAACAGAAGAGAGATGGAAAAGATCTGCACAGATTTAGAATAACAATCTCTTGTCATTATGAATGATCGTGAGATTCTAACATTACATAGTCCAGTGGAATGATACTGGATCAGGAGTCAGAGGACATGGATTCTAACACCACCTCTGATGCTTGCAATCTGGATTGACTTAGGCAAGTCATTTAACTTCCCTAGACCTCAGTTTACTTAGCTGCAAAACAAACTCCTTGAAAAGTCAATCTACAACAGGTACCTCCTCTTTCCTTCCTCTCACTCTTTCTAATCCCTTACAAACTGGCTTCTGACTTCATCACTCCAACAAAACTGCTCTCCCCAAAGTTACAATGATCTCTTAACTGCTAAATGCTATGGTCTTTTATTCATCCTCATTTTCCTAGACCTCTCTGCAGCCTTTGACACTGGTGACACCCTCTCTCCAGGTTTTTGTGACACTGATTTCTCCTGGACTGGACTGTTCCTTTTCAAGTCTCCTTTGCTGGATTCTCATTCAGACCATGTCCTCTAATTGTCGTTATCTCGGAGGGTTCTGTCTTGAGTCCTCTTCTTTTCTCCCTCTATACTATGTCACTTGGTGATCTCATCACCTCCCATGGATTTAATCACATTCTCTATGCTGGTAAGTCTCAAATTTACCTATCCTGTCCTAGTCTCTAAACTGGCTTTGGACATATCAAACTGGATGTCCAGTAGATATCTTAAACTTGACATGTCCAAAATGGAACTCATTCCATGGAAAACACTTCTGTTAAAATCACATACTTCCTAATAGTTAACCTCTATATTAATGCTTTAACATAAAACATTATTCACCGAAAATGAGAGGCAGGCCATTCATTCAACAACAAAGTATTGTGATAAATGCTGAGGATAATAAAAAGAAGAAGTATAACACATAATTCCTTCTTTCTGGGAAATAAAAGTCTACCTATTCATTAAATGTGTCTTAGTCTTCTTTGATTTTTTAATTCAATCTATTTTGTAAACCTAATAAAAATAACAGCAGTGAGTAAAAAAGCTACACCTTTATAAGCAGATTAAAAAAATATATAAATACTTTGATATACAGAAAAGACAAGTTATGAATGATTATTTGCTTTACAAAAGCACTTTTCATATAATGAAAGCTTTCTAAGAAGAATTCTTTTAAATAGCATGCTTTCTAATTAACAAGTATGAGTATGTGTAAAACCTTGTACTCCATCATACTGTATGAATACAAATAAGTAAAAGACATAGCCCTTGGGGCACCTAGATGTTGCAAAGGATAGAGCACCAGCCCTGGATTCAGGAGAACCTGAATTCAAATCTGGCCTCAGACACTTGGTACTTACTAGCTGTGTGACCCTGGGCAAGTCACTTAAACTTCATTGCCCTGCCCACCCCTGCCCCCCCAAAAAACCACACCAAAAACCGAAAAACAAAACATAGCCCTTGCAGGAATTACAAGCTGGTTGGGAAGTCAAAGTTAACTTATATGAAGTGTTAAGCAGCATGATGAGGCTGTCTGTGATTAAGTGCCAGAAGTAGTACTATAAGATTTCCCATCTTGACCAGTAGATTGCCCTCACTATTATCCCCATCCTTTCTCTTCCATCTATCTCTGGGTTCCTTCCTTATTGCCTAATCCCACTTATATCTCTCCCATCCATATAAAACTCACTTGATATTACTATCCCTGCTAGGTAATGTTCTCTATGTCCCCTTTGTAGCTAAATTCCTTGTGAAAGTCACTTACAATCAGTGCCTCCTTCTCCTCTCCTCTCACTCTCTTCTAAACCCTCTATAATATGGTTTGTGACCTATTCCAATGGCATTTGTCTTCTCCAAAATTATTAGTGATTTCTCAACTGCTAAATCTAATGGACTTTTCTTAATCTTGGTAATACTTGACCTTTCTCCATCATTTGACGCCATGATCAACTTTTTCTTTTGGATACTAGATTTTCATGGTATTTCTATCTGTCAAAAGGCTCCTTTCCCATCTCCTTTGCTCACTCTTCACCCATGTCACACCTTATAACTGTGTCTCCCAAGGCACTGTCTTGGGACTTTCTTTTTTTCTTGATGATCTCATCAGCTGCCATGGATTCAAATATCACCTCTAGGCAAATGATTACTAAATCAATATATCCAGCCCTTGTCTCTTTGATGACCTACAGTCCACAAATCTTCAACTGCCTCCTAGTGGATCTCCAACACAACATGTCTGAAATAGAACCCACTATCTTTCCCTCTCCCTAAAAATTTTCCTCCCAGCCACACAGGCTGGAAACCCTGGTGGCATTCTCTACTCTTCACTCTCACTCCACATATCCACTCCATTCATTGCCAAATTTTGTTTCCACCTTCACAAAATCTCTTGTCTATGTCCCCTTCTCTTCATTCATAAAGACAAAGCCCTAACTTAGGCCCTTATCATCTCAATCTGGACCACTATAGTAACCTTCTAACTGGTCTCAAGTCTTTCCCCACTGCAATCCATGCTTCACTTAGCTATCAAAGTAATTTTTCTAAGTCATAGGTCTGACCAAGTCACCCCCCCCCCCAATCAAATATAAACTTCTCTCTTTGACATTTAAACAATCTGGTCACTTTCTACCTTTCCAGACTTCTTAGAAGATATTTGCTCTCCTCCACATATTCTAAGGTCCAGCTACAATGGTCTTCCTGTAGATCCTTGAACTGTATGCTCCATCTACACTCTCTGTTCCTTTGCCCTGGCTGTCCTTCCATGCCTGAAATGTTTTGCTCCCTCATCTCTGCCTCTTATTCTTCCTTGCTTCCTTCAAGAGTCTGTCCAGGGGCAGCTAGGTGGCTCAGTGGATAAAGCACTGGCCTTGGATTCAGGAGGACCTGAGTTCAAATCCAGCCTCAGATACTTGGCACTTACCAGCTGTGTGACCCTGGGCAAGTCACTTAACCCTCATTGCCCTGCCAAAAGAAAGAGTCTGTCCAAATCCCACCTTCTACAGAAAGTCTGTCCTGGTCCTCCAAACTATGAATGTCTTCCACCTTCATAAACTCTCTATGTGTTTTGTACTTATCTAGATATTTATGGGTTGTTTTTGCCATTAGAATGTATGCTCCTTGAGAGCATGGACTCTTTATTGCTTTTTGTTTGTTTTCTTTTTATGACCAGCACTTAGCACAGTGCCTGGCATATTGTAAATAAATACTTGTTGACTGACTGATGTGGATTAAAAATTCAAGATTAGTCAGGGACTGTTTATCTAGTTCCTGTATTTTTTCCAAAGTCCTTACTCCTCCCTGCTGTTCTTCCTCTCTCCATTCTGCTGCCTGTCTCTTGGCTGTGTCACTGTTCATCAGTACCTCTTCCAAGTGGGGAGAAAGGAGGAACCAAACACAGATTAATTCATTTATATCACAGGGTAGCAATTTTAATAAGTGGTTTGGGGAAGAAGGTCAGAATGAATCCCTTAGATGAGGTTTGGGGCTAATCAGTGGATTTTAATTTTCTAAGCTATACTTTGAGTCCATTATCATGGGTAATCAGGAGTTGGCTGCATCTTAAAAGAGACGTTAGGTGGAATCATTGCATGCTATCTTCAACAGTGAACTGACTGGCCATGTGACAGTTTGAAAGGTAAGAAGCACCTCACACCAAATAACAATTCTGATGCATACTTGAAATCAGCTTTGCCTTGAATGAAACTGACATTGCTGAGTTGATGGCTCATGGCAGCCATCTTGCTAAACACTGAAATAATTTTTAATATTGACAGTGTGGGTGCCTGATGTAAGAAATTCAAGAAAAAAAGTCTCAATCCAGCTTTAGCAATAATCTAACAATCATAAAAAAATGTGAAGGGACATTTGGTAGCCTTTTATAGACTTCATTTACAAGGCAGATGCTGCTCCTTAGAAGTGTTTGCTCTGTATCTCAATTCCATTTTTCTGTACAGTGTGTACTTGTTTTGAGAAAGCTGAAAATGAAGATTGAAAAAGATAATGGCTTTATTTAGTCATTTTTCTCTCTAGAGGTGAGTTGAAAGAAGTCAAGAAGTGAAAACTAAATCATTTTAATCTGAAAAGAATGTTTGGCAAAAGTGATATTTTAAGTAGTAAAGTTCTTTGTATTATATGCCATAAGTTGATTTATTATGATGATTTTATGATAAATTTATAAATTAAAGAACAAAAAGTTTAATCAAATGTTTGCTACCAAATTATTTTTTTCAAAATTTCATAATACTGTGCTCTATGCTGGTCTCCATAGAAGGGACAAAGGGGTAACACCTTTGCTCTGACACTTCTACCTATTTAGTAAGTACCTCTGATTTGCTGGTTACTGTATTAGTCACAGGTGATATAAGGACACTTTCAACAGACCTTCCTCTTAAATAGTTTACAATCTAAGATGGAGTAGAGGACAGAAGAGGGAAGTAAAGACATGTAGAGAAATAACTAGGACAGAAAAGAAAATGTGTTATGTGTAAAGGTGAGGTCCTGGTAAAATGCCATGAACAATCTCAGCATTTTTAGCTGGGAAAGTCATGAAAGACTTCATGGAAGGGACAACACCTGAGCTGGATGGACCTTAAAGAACTTAGGGCCTTCAACAGGTGGGGTGGGAAAGATCATGTCTACAAATAAGTAAATAAAAGCTCATTTAAGAAGTGAGCATTTGGGGGCAGCTAGGTGGCGAAGTGGATAGAGCACTGGCCCTGGAGTCAGGAGTACCTGAGTTCAAATCCAGCCTCAGACACTCAACACTTACTAACTGTGTGACCCTGGGCAAGTCACTTAACCCCAATTGCCTCACTAAAAAAAAAAAAGTGAGCATTAACTGTTTAGCTCTGCAATCTGGTTTCTGATTTCACTGAAACTGTTCTCTTCAAAGTTATTGAGGATCTGTGATGAACAAATCTGGTTGTCTTTTTTCCATCCTCATTTCCTACATTTGACACTGCTGACCACCCTTTCCTTGTGGATATTTTCTCCTCTTTGGGCTTTTGTAACATTAGTCTCTCTTGGTTGGTCATCTACCTATCTTACTGCTCCTTCTCAACAATCTTTGAGGACTCATCATTCACATCACATCCCCTAAGTGGGGGTGTTCCCAAAGGTTTTTCCCCAGACTCTCTTCTCCCTCTGTATTCTCTTTCTCTCTCAGTAATCTCATCAGCTCTCATGGGTTTAACTATCATCTCTTTGCAGATGACTCCCAGGCATTATCTCTAGTCCCAGTCTTTCCTTTGAGCTTCAGTCTTGTAACACCAAGTGCCTATGGGACATTTTAAATAGGATGTCCTGGAGACATCACAAACTCAACATTTTCCAAAAATGAATTCATTATCTTTCCTTCTAAACCCTTCCCTCTTCCAACTTTTCTTATTTTTGTTAATTAATTTGTGTTAATAACCTTATTAATAACCTTGGCATTACCCTGGACTCCTCACTCTGCTTTATTCCATGGATCTAATCAGTTGCCAAATCTTGCCATTCTTAACCTTCATAACATTTCTCTCACCTGACTCCTCCCTTCTCTTTACTTACTCCTATCAGCTATCTTTTCCTATACCAGGCCATCCTCCACATTGTTGCCAAAGTAATTCTCCACAAACACAGCCCTGACCATGTTGATTGCCATAGTCCAGGGATTTCCTACTGACATCAGGGCAAAATACAAAATCCAGTTTAGTTTTTATATTCCTATACAACCTGGCCCCCATCTACCTTTCAACCCTCTTTGGACATTACCCTGTCTTGCCCCACTATACTCTATGGTCTGTCCATACTGGACATGAAACTACGAGTCTCATTTCAATGCCTTTGCACTAGCTATTTCATAGGCCTGTAATGCTTTCCCTTCTTCTTTTTTTTTTTTTGGTGGGGCAATGGGGGTTAAGTGACTTGCCCAGGGTCACATAGTTAGTAAGTGTCAAGTGTCTAAGGCCAGATTTGAACTCAGGTCCTCCTGAATCCAGGGCCGGTGCTTTATCCACTGCGCCACCTAGCCGCCCCCAATGCTCTCCCTTCTTAACTCTACATCACAAAGTCTCTCCTCCAGTTTAAATTTAAGCACAATTTAAACACAATCTTTTATATAAATCCCTTCCTGATATCCCCAACTAGGCTAGTGCCTTCCCTCCAAAACTATCTTGTGTTGAAATACATTGCAGATATTTTTATTCAGTCACTTTAAATTTATGCTATAGGTATTTATATATGTACTTATCTCCTCCATTATGACATAAGCTTCTTATGAGAAGAGATTATGACATTCTTTATCACTGTATCCCCAGAACCTAACATAATGCCTGGCCCATAGTAGGTACTTAATATCTATTTTTATTGGTTAATCGATAAAGACCTGACACTTGAGTTGATCCTGGAAAGAAGCCGACTATTCTAAGACATGAGAGAAGAGGGAATATATTCTAGGCCATGGGGATGGTCTGTTCAAAGAGGCATCTAGAGGATTGAATGCCCAGGTGGGAGAAGAGATAGTAGGGCAATTTGGATGGGATAAATAATGTATGAAGGCAAGAACTATGCAATCAATCTTAAAAGGTTTCTTTGACGGGCCAGCTAGGTGGCGCAGTGGATAGAGCACCGGCCCTGGATTCAGAGGACCTGAGTTCAAATCCAGCCTCAGACACTTGACACTTACTAGCTATGTGACCCCTGGGCAAGCCACTTAACCCTCATTGCCCTGCAAAAAAAAAAATTATATATATATATATAAAGGTTTCTTGGAAATAGACTGTCAAGAGCTTTAAATGGCTCAAAAATTTGTATCTTATTGTAGAATCAGTGGAGAGCCCTTGAAAATTTTTGAGCTGGGTAATGATATGGTTAGATATCATAATTAGGGTTAAGCAGTTTTAGGAAGAGCAAACTGACAACTAAGTAGAGGACAGACTGGAATGAGGAGGGACTTCAGGCAGGCAGTCCAACCAGCAGGTTATTGTAAGAGTCCAAGCAGGAGATGATGAGAGCCTGCATAAAGGTGGTAGCAGTGTCAGAGGAGAGAAGGGGGCATAAGTGAGAAATGTTATGAAGGTGGAATTGACAAGCAGCCGGCTGGATATAAGGAGTGACAGAGAGTACAAAGTCAAGGATGGGGGTGGGGGGGGGGAGCTAGGATTGACGAGTACCTGAATTCAAATCCGGCCTCAGACACTTGACACTAGGTGTGTGGCTCTAGGCAAGTCACTTAATCCTGATTGCCTGGCCAAAAAAAAAAAAAAAAGTGAAGGATGACACCTAGATTGTGAGCCTGGGTGAGTGTGAGGAAAAATGATGAGTTCAGTTTTGGATATGCAGAGCACACAATGTCTCTAAGATATCTGATGTCCAAAAGGCAGTTGGAGATGGAGACTGGAAGTCAGGAGAGATGTTAGGCCTGGAAAAAGTAGAACTGAGTCATCTGCATAAAGTAAGTGAGGAAATGGAGGCAATGAGTATAGGCTATTCTTTTTACAGAGAAAAAATGCAGAATAGTTTGGATGGCCTCTATTTTCTCAGAAGTAGGAAATGAAGTTTTAGACTGAAAGGGAAAGGGGAGGGGATTTGTATAGGAGACTTCAGGAGATGGAATATCCATGTTGAAGAATGTGATAGGTATTCCAGTAGGGAAGAATAAACCAACTGCTGCGCAATTGATAATTACAAAAGGTAAGATTCGATAAAAAATTTTTTTAGGAGAACTAGCTGTGGCACAGGTCTTTGTTTAGTAGTGTTCAACAGTACATTAATGTATTGCAGCCATAATTGAGGTCTGCTAATTTTTCCCCTGAATATTTCCTGTGGGAGAAGGTTGATGGTGAGAGTATTTAAGAGTTGGGGATTGGCAAGACAAGTAGTCCAGGGTACAAAGAATACTCAGAGTAGAGGACAGCATAGAGTCCATTTGGTGAAGGGGAAAGGCAAAAAACCAAACTATAAGTACTGAACTTCTTGAAAAAGGAGAAAGAAGGACTTAGAGGTTGGTTAACGCCTCTGGAATGTAGAGGAAGGAGACTGAATCTTAAAGGAGCAAAGGTTGGTAAGTGATGGAGGTAAAGAGAAATTCTGAGACAAAGAGGGATGCTCAAGGACCATGGTTATCCCCCTATTGGCTGGGTATGTCAAGGGGCATGAAAGAAGAAGCATAAGGTACCAGAGTGGCCAGTGAGTGATCAGCAGAAATTGGAAAGGCTGAGATCTGGAATGAAGGCGTATTTGTTAAAAATGATGTTTAGGGTTTCAGAAGCCTCAGTGGGAGAACAGAGGAGGATATGGACTGAGGAAGGGTATAGTTAATATGGATAGGAAGGAGAAGAGGTAGAAGCAGGGAAGATTTTTTTACTCAGATTATGATTAATCACAGGAATAACACCAGGAGGAACTGTAATTTTCTAATGTTTGAGCAAAGGTTCAAAGCAGAGCAGATGAAGACAGTTTCCTTAGCTTGTCACTCCAGAGTGTAGGCTTTGGGTGTGAGATAGCTCCATACAGGTGTTCAGATCAGATAAATTTTGGTGTTGGGGTCTCTTAGGCAAGGAGTATCAATGTAGAAATGGGTGCCACTAATTGGTTCCTAAACATCCCTGATGGCCACATAGTGTCTTAGTTTCAGAATATAATATTATCTATATTGTGATGTATTTTGTTAAATATTACCCAATTACACTTTTTTTTTACAGGGTAATGAGGATTAAGTGACTTGCCCAGGGTCACACAGCTAGGAAGCATCAAGTGTCTCAGGCCAGACTTGAACTTAGGTTCTCCTGAATCCAGGGCTGGTGCTTTATCCACTGTGCCACCTAACTGACCCTTCCCAATTACATTTTAACTTAGTTCTGCAAATACCTCAGGCCATAATGCACTTATATTCAGCATAAGTCAAGCTCACCAAAAAGATACTCCATTTACAAAGCAAGAAATCTGCTCTTAATTTCTAAGTCCTCAGAAGCACAGTTCTTCTAGTATCTTTGGAATAATGATGATGATGGTGACGATAATAATAGCTAATGATACTAATAGTTAAATATATGCTACACTGTGCTAAGGGCTTTACAAATATTATCTCATTTGATCATCACAATAACTCTGAAAGGTGAGTACTATTATCACCCCCATTTTTCATATGAGGAAACTGAGGTAATAGGGCTTAAGTGACTTGTCCAGCAGCACACAGTTAGTAAGTATCTGTGATTGGATTTGAACTGAGGTCTTCCTGATTCCTAGGGGCAGCTAGGTGGCACAGTGGATAGAGTATCCAACCTGCAGTCACAAAGACTCATCTTCTGGAGTTAAAAAATCCGGCCTCAGACACTGGCTGTGTGACCCTGGAAGAGTCACTTAACCCAGTTTGCCTCAGTTTACTCATCTGTAAAATGAGCTAGAGAAGGAAATGGCAAACCACTTCAGTATCTTTGCCAAGAAAACCCTAAATGGGGTCACAAAGAGTAAGACACAACTTAAACAAAAGAAGAAAAAGAAGAGGAACAACTTTCTGATTCTAGACTCACTACTCTATCCAATGCACCAGGATCTCTGATGCATTTATAGAGAAACTCATGTGCTCTTTTAACATTATTATGGCCTTTCCTTTTATTCTGACAAAATTTCTCCACTTTAGTATTTCTGTATTCCAACAATGGTATTCCCTCTCTTAGAACTTTGCTTCTTTGGAGAGACTGTACATCATGTATTCAATTTTTTTTCTAGCCTGCTGTTTATGTTTTTTAATTCTATGTTCCAGCTCTGATTTTTTACAATCTCAATTCCTTCCTAATTTCTTCTTTTAAGAGTTTTATTTCTTTTTTGAACCATTCTGGAGTTTCTTGCTGTTGTTTCATGTTCTCTGGGGAGTCCACAGGAGTTTTTCTTTCATCGAGTAATATTGGTTTATTTTCCTTCATATTATAATTTTTCAAAGTACTTGGGTTTCTCTTTGAGGTTTTACTCATTCTGCCTTCTGTCTTAATGATCCTCTCTGTTGGTTTATCTACTTGTGAGTTACTTTTTAAAAATCTCTCTCTCTCTCTCTCTCTCTCTCTCTCTCTCTCTCTCTCTCTCTGAGTCTCACTACCTCCCTCCTCTCTCTCTTTGTCAATTCATTCACCTTTACAATGTTCCACTCATTCTTTGGCTTTTCCTCCTTTCACTACTATACAGAACTTTTTACTTTCTTCTTCCCTTTTCAATGAGCTGCTAGATGGCTTTTGCCTCTTCATGTTGTGGTATTTTGGGGTCACCTGGGGATGGGTCCCTGCTTGAATAATCTCCAGGGTGACAGGGCTGACCCCAGGTGGGGTTCTAGTCCCCTTCCACTCAGGCCCAGTACTTATCTCTCTGTAGCCTGTGGCTCTCCATCTCCCGTTCCTTCCTGCTACCCCATTCATTGCTGCTTTCTTTCATGTAGCTGGACAGAATCAGAGTATATTCACTTTCAGCATGGTCAGAAGGATTCAGGCAGAGTCATATCTATGGAGAATCCCTGCAGCTAGATGGGACCCTGAGTCCCAAGTATGTAGGTTTTCTTATACTCCCAGCAGGTATGCGGAGTCAGGTAAGATAGGGATGCTGAACAGGTGTTCTATGCATTAGAATTTTCCAATGAATTACACCTTGTGTGGGAGTTGTTTGATTATTTTGAAGTCTTTCTTCTTTGATGGATTCAGATACTTAATCTGTATCTGGGACATAATTCCTTTTTTCCCCAGGTTTAGGATTATAGAAGTTTGCAAGAACAACTGTTCTGCCATCTTGTTGGTTACATGATCTCTCTGATTCATCTGCTTAGGTTTTCCAATGACTGAGTTTCCTTCACTTTAGGGCTTCTGGTACCTCCAGTGTCCTAAGGTTCCTGAGTGGTGGGTGCTGCATATAGATCACTGTTATCTAGGCTGGCTCTAGTCATTCTTCACTTTATTCCCTCATTGTTTCCTTTAACTTTCCAAATGACAATCCATATCCCTGGCCACCTCTGGCTTATATGTGTTGCCCTTCTTTACTAGAATGTCTTTTAGTCAATAAGCGGTTTCTTTGTTTTTGCCAAGCACAGTGTTAAGTACTGGGTTTACAAAAAAAAAAAAAAGGGCCAAAACCTGGTTCCTAATCACAAGAAGCTCACGTAGTGCCTAATACAGTTAAATCCCAAATAGTTAACACATCAGGATTTGACCTGGCATTCTAATGGGGGACACAATATGTAAACAACTATTTATATAAAGGATTGGTATATACAGTGCATATGAAAGGTGGCCTCAGAGAAAAGACAGTAGGTGGGGAGGGAGGATAGGGAACCTTTTCCAAAGGTTTGATTTGAGATGAATGTTAAGGATGGGTAGGGAATCCAGAGATCAGAGCATTGGGCGGGGGGGGGGGGGGGGGGGGGGGGTGAAAGAGGTGGCTCAGTGACTATAGGAAGACCAAGTTGTAAAGGACTTTATCAGTCCAACAGAGGATTCTATATTTAATCCTGGGGATAACACACACCCATTGCTTGAATATATGTGTGTGTGTGTGTGTGTGTGTGTGTGTGTGTGTGTGTGTGCATGAGATCATCAGACCTGTGATTGAAGAAAATGATTTTAATTCATTGAGGGCAGGGACTGTCTTTATTTTTATTATTTGTATTCCCAGTACTCAGCACAGTGCTTGATAACAGTGAACACTTAATAAATATTTGTTTTTTTAAAATTTATTCATTCATTCATTCCAGAACCTTGGCTAACAGGTGAAAAGCCCAAGGAAGGGTTTTAATCATTTCAAAAAGTGCCCATGTCTGAGCATGAAGAAGGAAAGGTATTGCTTTAACAATTTTCTTACTAAAAACAAAGAAATGTTATACCTGAATGGAACTGTGAAACCTGAAGTGAGTTGCTGCCTTCATTTCTAATCACAACAATTTAACAGATTCATGATCTCACTGATATATGTTATTCCCTTAAAAAGTTTAGATTGCTAACCTTTCCATACTTTCTCCTCCTTGGTTAACCTTTTTTGTCTCCTCCCATAAATCTTCCATGGAGGAGACACTAAATATCCTGGAGGGCTTCCTTTAGCTTGGGTAGTTCATAACTTTTTTTTTGGTGTGTGTATGTGTATGTGTATGTGTGTGTGTATGTGTGTGTGTGTTTGTGCCTGTGCCCTGGACACCTCTGGCAGTCTGGTGCAGCCTGTGAACCGCTTCTCAAAATGTTTTTAAATGCATGAAATAAAATAGATAAGATCACAAAGGAAACAAATTATGCTGAAAGAGGCACGTATGTGCATATAAATATGCGTATATATGTGTACGCACGCACGCGCACACACACACACACACACACACACACACACACAAATGTTCATGTATCCTGGAATGCTGGTTCTGGGTCTTACACCTTCCTTGAGTACCACTGTGACACACAAGATGTTCACCACTCAAGAGCCCTACATGACTAGTCTACTGCCTTTCTTGCCCATACACTGTCTTTTAGAAAACTAATTGATGATGATATTCAACCACCTAGTTACATATACTGTATCAGTCCCATGTGGTTCTTCATTGCCCTTTTGATCACGTAAAACTTCAATTCCTTGGATGTTTCTTCCATGATTTACAGCCATTTTATAATAGCATAAAAGATAAGTTTTTTGTGTGTGTCAATGAGTAGCTTGTATATTCATATGGACAATAAATATAATTTATCCATTTGGTTTTTATAGTGTAGACTGTTAGCCATCTCTATTGTGAGTGGTCATGAGAAGCTGCTACAGTCCTCTGGGGCCTGATATAATCAGAAAGTGGCATCTAGAGGAACTTATCATCTATAGACTTAATGCCAAACACAACAATAATTAAGTCAAAGGATAAAGAAGGAGAAAAGGAAAGAAAATGTTTCTTTAATTTACAAGGTGGGGAGGCTGTTCTAGTGAAGCTTCTTGCAGCCTAACTCAAAGTAGGGATCAGTTGCTTCTGGGAAAGAAAAAAAAATTAAATTACAAGTAGTTAATTGGCTATTTAGAGGAAAGCTCAAGTGTTAACTTCTTGCTGTCCAAAAGTAAACTGATGCTATTTTTTTAATTTAGACTGGGAACAAATCTTATTTTTGGATTGGGAAGAGCCTACATCTTTTCTTCTATCTCCAATTTTCTATTTCCTTTACAGAGGCCACCAAATAGAACTGAAAGGACTTCCATAGAGTTATTTCAATAGAATCAGTACTGTAATGAGAATAAAATAGAATTCTAGGGTATAAATCTTTTTCTCCCCCCCCCCTTTCAGCAGAAAGTCTTTTTAAAAAAAACTATGAAAACAAAGCTTTCAGAAGGGGGTTGATACATTATTTATGACTTATCAAGTGGAAAAACACCCACTCAGACATTTTAATAAAAACTTTCAACAAATGTATCTAATTTTATTGGAATAAAAAAAGCCAATTATGAACTGGGAAAGTTATTGTTTGTTAAACCACTATACAGCTTTCTGCAAATAGAATGTTTACAAACCACTTGGATTTACTTCTCCAAAGTTTCAGTTTCTGAAGGTCAAATAACTATGTAACTGCTTAATAAAGAAGCAAAGAAGTACCTCTAAATATCTCCAAGCTCTGATGGGCTTATATTCTGCTCCTTAGGTGAGGTATTAGCAAAGCTTATTTATTTTCATTTCCAAGGCTTTTATTTGCTCATTCCCTTGTGGTAAAGCTGATTTCCATGATGATTCCCTTCTTAATTTTAATACCCTTTTTACTCATCATATAGACATAAGAATTTTCCATAAAATAATGAAATCCTTGCAAAGGAAATGAAGACAACTAGAAGAGGAAAGTAAACTAGCTTTTTTTTTCAATTAATTGATCCACTGTCATGTGCATATAAGATTTTTTTTAACCAAGGAAAATAAGGTTAATTAACATAAAAACCCTCACTCGTTGAGATGCTGAATTTTGTGTTTTACCCATGCTGCCTTAAGTGCCTTGATTCCCCAGTAATGACCTAGTTCTCCTAATGAGTAACATTAACCCCTGGCTGTAGCTGTCCAGGACTTAATTGTCAACTGGTGCTGAAATAGGGGAGTTTGCCGATCAGCAGGTATGTGGTATATTAACTCATGTCATTTCAACCCCTAATAAATAAATCTGTTGCTATGGCAACAGGAACATCAGCTACATCACTTTTTCTTCTTTTTTTTTTTTTCTTTTTGGTTGGGGGGGGGGGGAAGTCTGCCTTTCACACTAAGCTTAAGAAAAGGAAGGAAATTAACTACATGTAACCATAATTAGAAGTAACATCATTTCTCATCTTAGAAACATATCTAAATTAATAGAAAAGGACAGCAGAGATAGTAATGCTTTTGACTATGATCACGATTCAACTGAAGAACTGTGGTTTGAAGTATATTTCTAAGTATGAACAGATCACAAATATTTGAGCTCTTTGTGTTTCTGAATTTGTTCCTTCTTTGTTTAACAAACAAATGATGCCAGCCAGAATACTGCTGAAATAGCTAATTGGTTGCATAGTCAATAAAGATGATACAAAGGGAAAAAATCCTTACATATTTTTATTAGTTATTATTACTATTCCTTCTCTGATTATTTTCATATGTTGGCTGAGGTTTTTTAAAAAAAGCATTTTGGCAGTGAGGTAAGCGAACCTAGGGAACCTGCAGAATCACACTCAGAAGGGATTTTAAATAATGGGTTGGAAAATAATTTTAAATAATTATTTTAAGAGAGTCTTACCAGACTTTATCAAGGGTTAAGGGATGGTTCAAAGGAACCTCTCTTCCCATCTTTATTTTCTTATTATTTCTAAGCAAATTGTTTCATCTGATCACAGCATTTCATTTTAAACATAATTTACCTTTCCTAACATCCATTTTGTTAAAATCAATAATTTCATTTTTACAAATTCTTGGAGGATTTGTGTACCTAACTTCTACAGTGGCACTTAATAAAAAGCATATGTTTTGTGACAGCAATAATGATCACATGACAGTCTATGCCTGTAATTTTGTTAATTGATTCCCCTCACATTTCTCTGTCATACAAGTTTCTTCTCAGGAGAAAGAAGTTGTTCTCATCTCAGTTTACTAGTTAGGGGACAATTGTAATGGTCAGACTTGAATAGGGATAATAATATTATAATCCTATAATGCATTAAAATCTAACCCAATCCAAAAGCATTTATAAAGTGAGTTCTATATGCTGGGCTGTGGCAAGGAACCAGGAATACAAAGGCAACGTGAAAATGTTTTCCTTGCCCTCAAGGATCCTGCATTTTACTGGTGGGGAAAGGAGTAGCATGGAAAGAAATAAGGGCATATATACACAGTAAGAAGGTAAAGAACACCAATGACTAACGGGATCAGAAAGGTTTCCTGGAGGGGCTGGCACATGAACTCTGCCCTGAAATAAGCTATATCTCTAAGAGATTTAAGTGAGGAAGGCTTGCATTACAAGCATGAGGACAGTCTCTACAAAGTCACAAACATGAGAGATGGAGTCAATTTCAAGTCATGGCAATTAAGTATTCTTCTGTGTTGGTGCTATACAGTACAAACTTTGATTCCTGTCCTTGAGGAGCTTATGCTCATAAATAAACACTACTTGTTTAAATAACAAATTAGTAAGGCTGTGATTCTATGACAAAGGGAAAGGGTTTTTAACATGCTTGTGTTTTACTATAGTAACTTTGACTATGCCTTTTGCTGGGGATGCCATTAAATCATCACATTTTATGTAAGGTAGTGTATTTCAGGTAACTAGAGCAATATTAGGAGACCTCTCAAAAATGGAAGGATTCCATACATTAAAGGCAATGTGAGGGAAATGAATCAGTGATTCATTGCCCAAGTAGAGTACTGGCAATTTACAAGCCTGAAAGAGAGGTTAGGAAAACCATCACATTGACCATACTAAGTCTGGGAGGCTAACAAGGCCTGTATTTTCTTATACATCATAAATGCAAACTCAAAAATAGAGACAAGTGAAGTCTAACCATAATATCAATTTTTATCATTTTATAAAATATCACATGTAAGTATATTGAAAAATGATGTGGTATAGTAGACAGAGAGCTGACCTCAACCATCAGGAAGATCTGGGTTCACATCTCATCTCTGATACACACTGGTTGTGTGACCAATGAAATCACAATACTGCCCCATGTGCGCCACCCCCAAAAAAAGACTAGTTTGTCAGAAATTATTTTTGTTTGCCTGTTTTCCAAAGTAGATGAGACGACAAGAAACTGCATATAGAACATGGATTGATCTTCATACATTAAGTGGATTGGAAAATAGTCTATGAAATGTTATTTAAGAAATTGTAAACATGGAAAGGATAACTTTTATACCTATAAAATGTTATAATCTATCAATCTCTATATCTATGAACACTGTTTTAGAATATTTCATATAATATTCAGGTAATGATACTCCATTGCCTGAGTAACAAAACCACTGTTTTTGGAAAAGAAATACACAATATATATTAAATTAAGTTAGGCTTCTTGTCATTAAGGCATCAGTGCCCTGGGAATAGAGCCTCCAGATGAGGAATGGTCAACTTTTTTTTTTTTTTAAGTTGAGGAGCTTATTTGGTTGCAAACCTGATTTTAAAACAGGATAAGAATGATTGATACTGGCTGGCATCCTATTTGGGGAATTAGGATGGAATATATAGAATTTTAGGACTGCCTTTCTAGTCTTGATCACCCAGAAGTGGAATGGATTTGCAATTGGTTGGAAGGCCATATTCAGAGAATTGTTATCCATGGTCCAGTGCCAACCTGGAGGGCATAACAAGTAGCAATTATCAAGAGTCAGATCACATTAGAAAGTAATTCCCTCATTAAACCAAGTGCTGGTTAGATGCTTCCTACTGCCCACCTCTGGGCAGGTTAACATGGCAAATCTGGAGAAGATTCAGAGGACATCACTCAAAAGAATTAAATGGTTGAAAAATAGGATCTATGAAGAAAGGTTAAAAGTAATGTAATTATTTACATTAGAGATGAAAAGGCCCAAGGGTGGTTAAGTAAAGGTTTGTGGAGATAAGAAAGTTGTTATACAAAAAAATGGTAACCTGTTGAGGATGTGATAAAAAAAATGAACAAAATGAATTCCAACATTTGGGATTTAAGATGGATAAGAGGAAGAAACTCCTGACAATGAAGGCTGTTAAAATTGAGATAGGATATTAGATGAAGTCTTTTTTCATAAGAAATCTTTAAGAGTAATATTGATTTTTTTTATGTCTGGGATGGCTTAAAAGAAGTCTGCCCAAAAGCAGATGGATAGATGGAATGACCTCTCAGAGTCTATTCCAATACTGTGATTCTGTATGAATCTAAGGAAAATGGGCTTATACATGACACAGAAATGCTGAGAGCATTCTTCCTTAATATCCAACACCTTGACTCATTTACTAGCCTCTAGTTCCAAGCACCTGAAATGCTGACCACCAATAAGTAATCCTGTTAATGTAATGACCAGCTAAACCTGAAACCCTTAAAGATGACCTAACAGCTGAGCAAGTACACAGGATTATAAACGTATGGAATAGGAGTAGCCCAATTCTGCTTATGCCTCAAAAGAAACCATGCAACCAACCACCCAACGAGCAAGCAAACAGAACACTTCCTCTAAATTGCTGGTAGGAAAAAAAAAATCACACTAACATTACTCTGAATTACATTTTAAAATATAAACACTAGCCTGAAAAAAATTCATTAGTCCAACAAATATATATTTTTAGATTATAGTGACGAGCTCTTTTAATTATGCTCTATTTTATGCCCCAAAGTGACAAATTAAAAAGAAAACTCAGTGTAGTGGCTTTATTTCCACTTAGCTGTCAGTTTACCATTTCTTTTATCTTGTTATTACTATACTCTCTTCCTCAACAGTTTATCTTTCTATGTCTCCTAAGTCTATTTTTGTTTCTGTAGAATTGTGTCTTTTTCTCTCCTGAAATTTAGACTTTCAAGTATTTTAATCCATTGCAGAAGTACTATCTCTCATTATTTTAATCTAAAGAAAGTAGGACACTATTTCCTTCACGATACCTTCCTGTTTTAATCATAGAAGATTCTTGTTTCACTCAGTTTGGACAAAGATTCCCAACAACAATTTTGCCCTTTTTCTTTTTCCTCCCATCTTAAAATTCACATCCTTAAGTAGCATGAGATAATAACATCCAACATTTATAGAGTGCTTTAAATGTTGCAAAATACTTTACACATGTTATCTCATTTGATCCCCACAACAACCTTGCTACATAGGCACTATTATGATCTTAACCTGAGAGGGGTTAAATGACTTGCCCAGGATCACACAGCTAGTCAATGTATAAAGCAGTGTTTGAACTCAGTTCTTCCTGATCTCTATCCACTACCCTACAATCATGAATAAGTTTTACTTTGACATGCATAAATTCTATAAATGAATGCATTAGCAGGTTTATTTTTGGATGCTTTAGAGGCAGAGAAAGAGATCAAGGAAGTGGTCAGGGAAGTTGTTCTCTACTAATATAGTTATCATGTGCTGGGACAGCTAGGTGGAGAGCAGTGGATAAAGCACTGGCTCTGAAGTTGGGAGGACCCTAGTTCAAATCTCACCTCAGACACTAGCTGTGTGACCCTGGGCAAGTCACTTAACCCCAATTGCCATGAAACATCTGGGGCCTTCTCCGGTCATCCTGATAATATATCTTGCCACTGGATGCAGATGCCTTGGGAGGAGAAAGTGAGGCTGGTGACTTTATACAGACCTTCCTCACTTAATCCAATTCACTGCAAGCCATGACATCTGTCATGGTCCTTTTCAAGAGCTTAGGATAAACAACAACACCCCTTCCCTATACCTTGCTTCCCCTCTACCAGGCATCTTCAGAAGTTATATTTGACATTGGTGGTATTAATTTGGATTCATGGCCCCACAGGGTTCAGTACGACCATCTGTGTGGCTTCAATGAAGCTAGGTAAAGTTGTGACTCAGGCCCTTTCCCAACTAGCAAGTCTCTCATTGGCCTTGGGTTTGTAAACAGAACTGGTCTGCACATAATATTAATACTGAGGGTAAGATGGTCACAAATTACTTCCTTTAGAGCTTTACCTTGGGCTTAATTTGTGAAGAACTATGCAGGGTCAATAGTCATGGCAACCCTAGGCCTCACCACAATGCTAGACTCAATCGTTCTATAGTAATAGCCAATTATGAATCTTCCTATTCTGTTTCTTACCATGACCATCAATCAATTAAGATGGTCATGCACTCTCACACATATAGTGAAATCCTGGCTTTTGGATGAAGCAAAATAAATAAATTCACTGACTTTTAGTAGGTTAAGAGGATTGTAAATGTAGAGGTGGGGAAGATCATTAAGATTGCCTAATTCAACCCCACTATGGCCCAGAGAAGGTAACTGGCTTGTCCAAGCTCAAAAGGGCTAGTAAGCAGCAGAGAAGGGATTTGAACCTAGGTCCTCTGAGTTCAGATCTAGTGCTTTTTTTTTTGGTAACCTACATGAGGACATGGCCTTTTTTTTTCACCTTGTCTTTCTAGCCACATTTATGTGGGGAACTTCAATGGTGGGAACTCCTTTCACAGATGCATGTTCACCAATGTAGGCTGGAAGCATGTCTGTAACTTATATTTTAGAGTTGCCTGCAGGTAAGAGATTAGAGGTTATGTGTTTTGCCCATGGTCACATAGCCCACATGTGTCAGAGGCAGGACTTGAACCAGAACCTTTTTGTATCTAAAACAGGTCATTTTTTTCCTTGAAGCCATATTACCCCTGCCTTGCACACAGCAGACAGCAAATACTTGTTGGATTAGATTATATCACGTTCTAGGTGGCGCAGTGGATAAAGTACCGCCCCGGGATTCAGGAGTAACTGAGTTCAAATGTGGCCTCAGAAACTTGACACTTACTAGCTGTGTGACCCTGGGCAAGTCACTTAACCCCCATTGCCCCGCAAAAAAGAAAAAAAAAGATTATATCACGTTGCTTCTCATTCAAACACGAATATACAATCCACAACATACCTAAAAATATGAAAATTCCTCCTGAAAAATATACAACTGAGTGATGATTCAATAAATACCAGACTAAGAGAAAACATAGTGTTGACTAATTAAATTAAGTAGGATCAATAGGGGAGCCCTACATCCTCCCAGGGGAGACTCCCTTATGACAGAGGAGTCTCAAAGCATGACCTTTATGTCACAGTTGTTCAGGTTACTGGTTGAGTGGGACCAGTTCATTTGCACTCACCCCAGAGAGACATCCTAGGAAAAGCTGCATATACAGATGAGAGAATGAATGCAGAAAATTTGGAAATGATGCTGCAAACATAAAGCCTGTTGTATGTCTATATAAACATAAAGTTCTAGAGAGATCTTTGGGCAAGTCCAGAATCAGGATGTGAAGAACTAAGTAATGGAAACATTGCAAAAGAAAGGTATAACAGCAGGTGGCACAGGGGGAGTACATGCTATAAATTTTCTGCTATCTGCAATGATCATGAAATGAGATGTTCTGATTATCAGTCCATTATGACATATGAATTCTCCATTTTCAAAGAGTCAGAATACAACAAAATAGATTTAACACTAAAAGTATGTTAAATATAATTTAATCTTTTTCTGGTAAGTCAGAAGGCACTTCAAGATCTTGTACTGTCCTGGGTTTTGTCATCATATATACAACATTCTCATTCTATTTCAAATGATAGGAAGTGCAGTTTAATAGGGAATTTGACAAAACAAATAAATCAACTCTCAATGTATCATTATTGTTATTAAGCAAATATTTTAAAACCAAAATAACATTTTAAAAGTAATTATGTCTAAGAAATATTCTATTTGTAAAAGATTCTATTTTTAAATAGTCTCCCTTTTTAGGCCATATAATTTCTTTGTGAAATTGCTTCATTAATCAGGTAAAAATATTTACTGAGTAACCACAAAGTGTATAGTTGCACTATGTTAAACATATGGTAAAAAGTTTTTTAGTTAAATTTCTAGCATATTTTCCTCACATCAATAAATATAGCTGTCATTTCTCCTAAAATCCAGTCTCAAATCATCAACTGCCCAATGGACATCTTCATAGTTTAAGTTGTCCTGAAGGTATCTCAAATGCAACATATCCAAAAGGGAACCATTCATTTCTTTACAAACCTATTGCTTTTCCAAATTTCCCTATTTTTGCTGAAGGCACCACCTGCCAGTCACCAAAATTTGCAAATTCAAAGTATTCTCTGACTCTTCCCTCTCCCTTACACATTACCAGGTTTTCTCAATTCTACCTCTTCAATATTCCTTCTATCATTCCTCTATTCTCTACTCATACAGCCTCTGTCCTAGTTCAGGCTCATTATCTCTCCCCTGGCCTATTGCAATAACCTCCTAATTGGTTTTCTTGTTTCTAGTTTTTCCCTGCTTCAATCCCATTCTCCATGACAGCTGCCAAGTTAACATTCCTAAAACATAGATCTAACAACTATGTCACTCCTCTACTCAAACATCTTCAGTTGTTCCTAGAATAAAATAGAAAATTTAAAACATGGCATTTAAATCATCCTACAGTATGGTTCCCACTACCTCTCCAGCCTAATTTCATATCATTCCCATTCTTTCACTCTCTATACTAGTTAAATGGGACTACTGGCTGTTTCCTTTACATGGAATTCAATGCCCTACTTTTGCATATGTGAATAGGTTATTTCTCCATGTCTGGAATGCTTTCCTCTGCTTGTCAGACTCCCTAACTTCATTCTAAACTCAGCTAAGATGCCACCTTCAACACAGGACGTCTCTAATTCCTACAGTTTTAGGACTCAAATTCAATCCAAAACAATTCTGACAAGCATTTATAAAGTGCCTAGGGTATGCAAGGCAATAGGGAACAAAGATAATATGAAAAACAAGCCCTTTAATTAAAGATTTGACATTTTACTGGGTGCAATGTTGGGAGAAATATTATAGAATATTATGTATGTGTGTACATACATGTACACATATGCACATATATACATATATGTGATAATTTGAAAAGAGAATGAACTAAGGGGATAAGGGGTCAATGACCATGAACTATACCTCGAAGGAAGGTCATAATTCTCTTAAAATTCATTTTAAATTTGATGCATTTATAATATACCTGCATATATAAAATATGTGTGCATATATACATATATACCCATCCATCCATCCAACCAACCATGCATCCATCTATCCAAGCATCCATATATATATATATATATATATATAAAAATAAAATAATCACTTCCTTGGATACCCCCTGGTCCTAATGCACTCTCCCTGCAACAAGATCATATCTAACTGGGTATGCTAGGTAAGTAGACATGCTAAGAGATGAGGAAAGGACATGGTGATCAGCCTGGGCAGATACAGAAAGGATGGAATGGAATTTCAGGAAACAGCCAATAAGCCTGTTTATCTAGAGCACAGACAGGTAAGGGGGAAGAAAGTTTAATTAGTTTGAAAAGGTAGACTAGAACTAGATGTGAAGGGCCTTAAATGTTAACCTGAATAGTTTTTATTTCATCCCAGAGTATAAGGAGCCAGTGATCTCCCAAGACAAAGCACTGAGTGACACATATAGCTAGGAAATGGAACATGGATAATGAGTCTGCAAAGGAGGCTGAGCAGAAATGGTCAGACAGGTAAGAAAAAAACCAGGAGTGTGCAGTGTCACAAAAACTCAAGAAGGAAAGAGTATCCAGGAGGAGAAGGCAGTCGACTGTCAGATCTTTCAGAGAGCTCAAGGCCATTGGACTTGCAATCTCTTAATTGCTGGAAACCTTGGAAGAATCAGGATCAGCTGAATGGTGAGGCCAGAAGTGAAATAAGGGTTTGGGAACTGAGTAGGAGGTGAGGAAGCAGAGAGGTAAGAAGGAAAGATAGCTTTTTCTAGGTCTTTGGCTGGAGGTGGTAGTAAGGAAAGTGAGAAACAATTTTTAGACTTTGTTGAGGTTACACAAATGCTTTGCCCCAGCTCTCATGTCCCCTAAGATCCAAGTCAGGGTAAGCTACAGGAGGAACATTTTCTGACAGTCAAGATCTGGGAGGTGAAGAGTTTTTTCAAAAATAGCATCATGATGAAGGAAGATATGGATGGAGAAATTTCCTTTAGTTTTTAGCAATGATCACTAGAGACCTTGCTGCAAATTTACCTGTGTAGAAATTGAATCAGGAAATAAGGTCAGGTTAATTTTTAGGTATGTAAATTTTTCTTAAATGATGAGTTTCAGTAGTGCTTTGGAATAGTCAGTCAATGGATGGTAGATGAAGCTAAAAGAAAGCCTAAGTTTTATTTGCTGCTATATACTATAGCCTATCAAAAATCCTGTCCTTTAAAAATAGGGTCACCTATGAAGTCAGTCAGTCAACCAGAAGTCAATCAATAAACATTTACTAAGTGCCTATTATGTGTCAGGCACTGTGCTCTTTACAAATAATGCCTCATTTGAAACTCACAACAGATGCTGTTATTGTCCTCATTTTACAGTTGAAGGAACTGAGTCAAACAGTTTAAGTGACTTGCTCAGGGCCAACAGCTAGTAAGTGTCTGAGACTGAATTTGAACTCGTCTTTCTGACCTGAGCTTCCTGAGGAGCTCACAGTCTAATAGAGTAGACAACAAGAAAATAAATATGTCCAAACAAGTTACATGCAGATAATGGAGATACACAGAGATGTAGAGATAATTAACGGAAGGAAGACACTAGCATTATGGGGGATCTGAAAGGGCTTCTTATATAAGATGGGATTTTAGTCAGAAGAGAGGAAGAGGGATGGGATAGAGTTGCTATGCAGCAGATGTGGGCAGAAAGTACTATTCCTCTATACCACCAACTTCCTAACCAATGTAAAGTCAACTGTGGGGTTCTAAGAAAACAGGATTATGATAGTTCTCATTTGGATGGACCTTCAAAGATCCAGGAATCCTCTTTTCTGTTTCACGTGTGGTGATATTGCCTTGCAATGTCATTCCCCCTGAATAGACCATTGATGCTGCATTGTTATCAACCTGCTACGGACCAGATCCCAACTTTAACAGTAGGTGTGGGATCTTCCATTAGATGTTAACACACAGGGCAAGAAAAATGAGCGTCTGAGGACTAAGAACTGCACAACATAATGGCTCGGCGGTACTGTAATTTTACACACTTAATTATCATCTCTGTATGGGAATTTGTAAAATCATGCAAAGTCCTTCTCCAAGTTTGCTTTTTCTGTCCCTCAAGCATTATATTTTTTGTGCCAATTTCAATAAAGAGAACATTTACATAGGAGGGGGAAAAACCAGTGTGCATGATGATATTTTGGAAGAAGAGAGTCAGGAGAAAAAAAAAAGCACTGTGGTCTATTTTACAAAGGTCTTTGGCTATAAGTCATTTCTATTAACAGTGCTTTGCTATAGATGTTTATAACAAAACATTAAAGACTTGGAGGAAAGGAGCAAACAAATTACTCTGCAGAGAACCCCGCAACTCTGCTAAAATACTGTCAGTTATTTATCTATTGTCAGCAGAGGTTGCGTACTATAATCCTTGACAGGCTCAGATTCAGAAAGAATGAAGAGAAGGGGCAGGCATTGCATTTAAGGGCCTGTTCTCATGCAAAGACATTTTAACTCAGATTTAAAGCTAGAATGTATCTTCTAGAAAATGTCACTTTTGATTTTGATACATTTCCTAGCAAGCAGGCCCTACATTCAGTTGACTTAGTATGAGATGTGTTAGAGGCTAACACTATATCTTAGGCCATTCGTGATCCCAGTGTGGATCTAACACAATGAGGTCAGCATCACTTCATTTTTAGAGGTTGCTACCATAACTGCATGATTTCATGGAGATATTTTTCTTTATGTGAAGGAGGAGGGTTATTTTTTTTTTATTGTCTGTTTCGTGAGGAGAGTTGAAGAGAAGGAAGGACCACATCTTTCTCTGTCTCCTCCCCTCCCCATCTCTGCCTTTCACAACACTTTCTTTTTTCTTGTTTTAAGAAAATAAATTATCAATGGACACCTTCTAGCAGAAGTTGTGGTTGGGGGATTTGGGGGAGGAAGTAGATAAATCCTAGCTGAGGGAGCATCAGAACAGCCTCATGGCATGTTAAGGAAGCCTACCTTCAAGGAGGTAGTTAAAAGAGTTTATCTCATGGATGGGTAAATTTGAGGTCTCAGGATGGGAGTAGTAAGGCCTGAATAAATAATATAGCTCTGGTCCTCTTTACCATGGAAGCCATAGCCCCCCCCACCTTACCCCCCCCACTTCCCTTTTGGAATATAATTTGTATTGACTGGCCGATTATATGATTTTTACCCATATGATCAGAGGTATAAATAAATGTGTGCTTGTAACTTGGAATGTTTGACGAATGCTGAACTGGAATCTTAATTTTCTAATTCATATTCACCAATTAAAAACAAACTGTATTTTTATGAGCAAATTTACATAAATCAGATGATAAAGCATCTAACACTAAAGGGTAGGAGTTCAGCTCACAACATTTGCATACTTTCTCCTAAAGAAAATATAGGCGTTTTAGATTTTCATTGAAGAGCCTTGCTGTGTTGGTGCTCTAATGGGCTTAGAACAGTAAATTTTGAAGAAACTGATTGCTACCCCTGTAGCTAGTAAATGTCTGCCTAGACCCAGTGGCATTTGAAAAAAGTGTTTTATCATAAAATTATCCCAGCAGAGTCCATTCTGCAAGATAACATCATCATCATCATCATCAGTACTCCATGCAGGACCCAACAGCTCTGGCACAATATTGCCAGTCATTTATCTGTTGTCAGCACAGGTTACACACTGTAATCCTTGACTGCCTCGGAATTAGAATGTCTTTGATGTCCCCACAAGAGTTTTTTGCCCGAAGGCTTTACCAATGCTCGGCGGCTCAGTGTTTATTCCTCGTAATCTTCCTCTCATCTCCAGGCTAGCAGTGACAGATGGTTATGGGCACACAATAGTATTAAGAGTTTGATATTTTTTTTTTATGCTGTGCTCTCTGTACAACAAATAGCTATCAGACGCGGGCCAGAGAGCTGACATAGCCCGCTTAGGTAATGGCAAACAAACAGCTCCGGTTGATGCTTTCTGTCATTTTCCCTGCTAACCCTGCTTGTTTTCATTGTATACTCTCAAAGGTAAACTATATTAACCTTATAGACTGTTATTAAAAAGATATATCTATATGAGCATAAAGTGCTTTTCTTTTCTCTTTTTCTTACTCTTTTGATTATGAAAGTAATACTGCTGACATATTGAACAAATATCGAATGTCAACATAAATTTTTAGTGTGTGATAATATCCCCCTTCATATAGCTGTGTGTCAGGCGGGAACCCGTGGATGATGCATAGCAGTAAATAACCCAAACAAAATTAGTTCTCTTGTCAGCTTCTACCTTGTATGTCCCCAGGCATCAGTAAAATTGACTGCACGCTAGATTTTCAAAATTAGCCCTAATGTTAGCTATGTGTCTGGCAACCTCCAAGTTTCCAGTGTTCTACTATATTGCCCGTAAGGATGAATGTGTTACTTTTATATTTTGGCATTTGCTCTTGCTGATGCGGCTTTTTTTCCCCCTCTTCTCTAAATTAAAAATAATTTAGCTTTAACAATAAGAATGTGCACAAACACAATGCTGCGTCTCTTTAAGCAACTAACTTTAGGCAATTAAATTAAATGAAGGCAAAAATAGACACAGAAAGAGAAGGAATTATTCAATTTAATATTGTTAATTTTATTAACTTAGCTCTGTCTTATTTTATGCAAAGTGTTGAATAATATGGTGGGCTTCCCACCCCCTTTACCAAATCAATATGCTATTTTGGAATACAGAAGGACCAGCTATTTAATTTAAGATTTTTTTGTCACCCTAGAGTTAAACTTTTAGAATGTCCGTCCTAAACAAAACATTTTTTAAAAAGAAGCACCCAGATATTAAAAGCCAAAAAGGAAGTACTTTCAAAAGGGGGACTAACCAGTGACCTTTAAGTTTCCCTTTCAAAATAAACTATATAGACTACAATTTAAAATTACATATACAGAACACTTTAGAGTTCTAAGTAAAACATGATTAAAAAATAAATGTTACTCCCTGAGAAAGGCTATGTTGGAAGTGTGAAGTTGATTAAACAAATCCAAAGACAGATTCCACATCAACTTCCAATCCCTAAATTTTATGTTCAGACATTTAGAGTCAAAGATGAAAATCCCTTTAGGTACCAGATGCTGCAGATCATCTGGGAGAGCTTCTGGAGTTTTAATGTGCTGGAAGTCAAATCCTCTGTAAAGGCGATTTGTCCTGTCGGTGTGGTGTACTTATTACTTCACCTGCAAACAGTTGCTCTCAGAAAAGCTGACCCACTGATCGACCCTACATCTCTGCAATAAACAGGCTGTAATCTGTGGAGGAAGTGAACTCTATTCAGGCCACATGCAGATTAAACAAACTGGGAGGAATAAAAACTAGATTAAAATGTTCATGCCTAATACCGGAAGATTATCAGGACATTTTACCTCTTTAAATCCTAATTTATAAGAGTCAGGCTAAAGTTTATGAGTCTATATTTGTAGTGATTACATAGCATGGGAGATGATTTTCCTCTATTTAGAAAGATTATACTAGGAGGTATTTTGGTCTGCACTAAGAACTAAGGTATTTAGGTGGGAATTTGCTAAGGATTGGGAGAGTGAGGAGAAACCTGTTTAAATGTACCTATGTTTCCTATGATGATAGCAAGTAGGGCTTGGTAATTTTTTTAGAACAGTCAGGTTAGGAAAAATCCAGTCATGTTCACTGTAATATTGATGATATGGAAATATTGCTTCTCAATAGCAATGGTCAAAAGAGCTCTGCAATAGTTTATCATTTCATTAGCATGGGATACTATAAATTTTATCTTTTACTCTGAAACTTTTCTGAATAATGAGATAATATATGTATGGTGTTCTGCAAACCATAAAATATGTAGAAATGTTAGCTATTGTCATTATTGTTGTTGTTGTTGATGATGATGATGATAATAAGGTACATCTGTTATTCACCAGTACTATGTGAACATTTGGTTATATTATTAAAATTATACACAGAAGCTAAATTCATAAATTTGTCCTAGGTATAATAAGTTATTTTGATTAACTATACTTACCACCTATGAGGCCAGACGATGTGCAGTGGTCTTTGTTGTTCATCAGTTCCACTCAAAATATTATAGGGGTTAAGAGCCATATGTTGCTTATCTTCTTTTTGACCAGGGTCTGAATTATTTGATGGGTGAGCCTTGTTCACATCCTCCAGTTTTGTTAATGGATTAGACTGGCTATCTTGTTGGGTGGTATGAGGGCTAGACCGTACTTCACAAAGTCCAGACTCAAGATTCAAATGGCTGTTTTTCATTAAACTCTCAGTAACTCTGTTCTTCTGCTGGAAAGGAAGATCCATAAGTGGAGTATTGTCTTCATTTCCTTTGAGGCCAAATATCTTCTTAAAACGGGTCATTTTGTGCTCTGGCATGAACCTGTTACATAAAGGGAATTTTCCGTTTTTTAAGTGAACATGACATTTTAGCTCCATTCTTCCTTTTTATTATTTTTTTTAAAGATACTGATGTATAATACAGAGAAAGGAAAACAACAGGAGAAACTCGGAAACAAACTGGAGAACTTCAGAAAACAATATCAAAGTTCAGAGTTACATTAACTTTGACAATAGTCTTTAAAAATTTTATGGGGATGCAAAATTTTTCATTGGCCAAGCTCACAATTAAGAAATATAGTTCTCTATTAGTTATGTTCTTCTCCCTTAGTTACAGTCTTTCCTTATACTCTTCTCCCCTCATTGCAGTATTTCACTGAGAAGTGACAAAATAAAAATGCACTGTTCTCTTTAAGAAACTACACATAGATCTCTACAGAACTGAACAAAAGAGGGGAGTGTATTAATTTTCTTTTCTTTCATTTTCCTCATTTTCATTAGGTTTTCTGAGTCATGTGGGCTAGGACTTCTTTTCATCCACATTTGCACTAGTACTTTTTTTTTGTTTGTTTTACACTAGTACTTTATTATAGTCTTTAAAATATCCTTCATTAACTCTAGCCATTTTTGATTATAACATCATTCTGTAGCTCTACAGCACCTATGTGCATGGTGAGCATCATGCATTTCATTTGTTAATGCCTCCTTCAAGGTTTTCTTAGGTCTTTTACCTGTAATCCTCTGAATTCTCCAGATCAAGAAGAAGTGTCTTGCAAATATTGGACATTTAATAAATACCTGATCTGAAATGAAGTGACTTTCATTTTTCCTCTCCTCTGCACACAATAAGGTATCTAACACAGACAGACAAGCAATGGAGGAGAAGGCATTTTTTAAAAATCGAACTCTTAGCTTTTAAAGTCAACAAGCACTTATCAAATACTCATTGCAGACACAGCAGAGACCCTAACACTGCTGGACACTGTAGGTGATACAAAGGTAGAGAGGATGATGCCTACACTCCAGGGAGCTTTGACAGCCTTTTTGGGAAAAGAAGCCAATTGGAGCACATTAAGCAAAAAGAAAGTAATGCCGGAAAGGATAACACCAATTGCTGTATTTTATAGAGCAGACTCTGATAATAATGGGTCACATTTGTAGAGCACTTGGTGATTTATAAATTATTTTGTTTCTGGCATTCCTGGGAGGTGGAAAATGCAAATATCATCCTCCTCTTTTTACAGATGAGGAAGTTGAAGTACAGGGACTTTGAATGATTTATTCATGATCGCACAGCAAATGAAGGGTCAAATCCTCTAAGCTCTGAGGTAGCTAAGTGGTGTAGTGGATAGAACACTGGGCCTGGAGTTAGGAAGACCTGAATTCAAATGCTACCTCACACACTCACCAGCTTTGTGACCACAGGGAAGTCATTTAACCCTTGTGTGCCTCAGTTTCCTCAACTGTAAAATAGAGATAATAATAACATCTACCTCAAAGGGTTGTTGTGAGGATCAAATGAGATGATATCTGTAAAGTGCTTAACATATTATCTAGCACATAGTAGGTCCTTAGTAAATGCTTGTGCTTGCTCTTCCCCCCACCCCCACACCCAGTGCTATCTTTCTAAGTGCTACAGAAATCAGAGAAGGAAAACACAAAAGCATAGTAACAGATTATTGGATGTGAAAGGGACTTTAGTGATCACCGTTTTATCCCCAATCATTATCAATTATTTCTGAAAATAACTTCCAAATGGAATCCTCATTCATCCAATGATCATTTGTCATATCTGTGTGTACTAGGCACTGGGGATGCAAAGACAAAGATGGATCCACCCTGCCCTAAAGAAGCTTATGATAAATACATATACACATTCATCAACATGCCAAAAAGCTATAATTCCATCCACCAATATGCAATACAGCTAACAACTTCTCTGTAATTTTAACAGAAGATCTTCAAGAGTTATTGTGGCTGAAAAAATTCTTTACCCTCAGGCCTACAAGGTGTTAAGCCCCTACAAACTTAGGCTGTTCCTCCAACAACAAACGCAGTCAATCACAGTCTACTTTGGTAGAATCTGCTACATTTTTTTTTCCCTTTGTTTTGTTTTGCTACAAGAACCCAGGACCTTCTCCATGGAACAATAGTATATCATCAGTAGGACTTTACATATACTTGAACATTTCAATACTACAAATATCTGTGACTTCATTACTCTACCAATGCAGATGCTTCCACTCTTTGGTATCTTCCTGAGTGCTCCAGCAGATTAAAAAAAAAATTACTGTCTTATAGCCAAGCCTTTTGTGATAAGCTTCTGTGAAAAAGAGACTGAGTACAAGAAAATGTCATTTTAAACCCTCATGAATGAATTTCAAGTACATTAAATCTTTATTGGTTGAATTAAGTTATTACATTTGGTGAGTCCAAAAAGTCATATGGGACAAAATTCGCTTGTTTTATATATAATTTCTGCATTCCTTTAAAAGTCTGTTCTAATTTTGAGTATTTTGAGAAAAATCTTGAAAATAGATATGCAGCCATGAAAAAAAGATTTCTATTATTACTGCTACAACTTGGAAAAAGTGGGGAAAAGGATAGGCTCATAATTAGCTTTTTGAAAAACACTAGCTTTGAAGGAAAATATACAAGCATAAAGTAAATATGTAAATGTAAGAGTTTAAAATCTCAAAAAACCCTTCTCATAATTGACTTAAATAACCATTCATTGAAAAACTGCAAAAAAAGAAATCTTGAATTTTTAATATTAATTCTGGGTGTTATATTCTATGGGTGTTAGGGGAATTAGCTAAAATATTTAATTAATCGATTGAAATTATTTTTCTAAAAATTCATGTAAAAAGTAGGGGCATATGCAGGGAAAATATCATATGATAGTTTTTATCAAAAGTCTTATAAAAAGTAAAATAGTGACCTTGACAATAACTTTAAAACTCCACTAGAAGAATGAAAAAATATCAATGAGAAACATCTATAATTATTTATCGTTATTAAAGAAAAGTAAAACAATTAGGGCAAGATATTTGTTTCTAGGTAGTTAAGAATGCCAAGCATGCTTTAAAATTATTAAAATAGGGGCAGCTAGGTGGCGCAGTGGATAGAGCACCAGCCTGGGATTCAGGAGAACCTGAGTTCAAATCAGGCCTCAGACACTTAACACTTACTAGCTGTGTGACCCTGGGCAAGTCACTTAACTCCAATTGCCTCACTTAAAAAAATATATTAAAATAAATTTTCTCTTTATTGTGTTAAGAGTACACAATAATAAATCAAAGGCATCTGATGCAACATATCTCCATTTTGGTAAGCTATATCATGGTCCATCTTACTCATTAAATCCATTCATACTGGAGAACAATATCACAAATTAAAAGAGACTGAAGATTGGCTGAAGGGTCATAAACAATGGGGATTGGTAACTGACAAGGAATTTAGCTCTGGGCAAGGTGCTAGGCCTGGTTTTATTTAACACTTTTTCTAACTGTTTTCAAAGATGGATAAAATCCCACTTAGCACAAGACACAGATGAATGTCTTGATGTGTTGGTGAAACCAATAATGGCATGAACAAATACAGCAAATGTGAAAGATATAAACATGTCCAGGAAACAATAAAAAAAAACAAGCAACCAACTAAGAGGTTTAATTTTTTTAAAATGCAGAATGGAAGTGAGAGACATTTAAACCTAAATTGCACGATGCACACGTACCAATGGGACATAACTTTTCAATGGCATATAGTAGATATTTCCTGTTATGCATATAGTCTTATATACAAAGGGCATATGGAGTGGGAAGACACCAAGCAGGTTTGATAGAGCACTTTGGTTTGACTATAACTGGAATACTAAATTTAGTTTGGGTGCACCTCGGTACTGAGCATGTTGAAAATTAGAGAGAGTTCTTAGAAGAGCAATAACAATGATTAAGGGAATAGAAGAATTGATTTATGAGGACAGATTAAAGGAACTAAATATGAATAGTCTGGTTAAGTGACAACTAGAGGGGTACATAATAGGAGTCTCCAAGGAGAGAGAATAATTATTTAGCCTGGTACAAGGGGGTATAACTAGGAGTAATGAGATGAAATTAAGAAAGGGAAAATTTAAGCTGAATCTCAAGAAAAATTCCCTGACGGCATAATTTATTAGATCGTGGAATAAATTCTCTTGGGAAATGCTACAGCTAGGGATACTTAAAAATAGACTGGACAAAATACCACTGAATAATATAGGCAATAATCTTGCAGTAGAAGGAAGGTGGTTGCATAATAGGTTTTCCTTGTTTACTGTATATTTTCATATTTTCTCTGATGGTCTATTTATTACAGTGATAGTCACCAGCAGAAGTATTTAGAGGATTAGTTGAATCTAAAATGAGAAGCATCCTTTGTTGAAAGTGGAAGCACAAACAGCTCCTGTCCTATTCTTTTCATACTATGTAAGCTATATTGAAGACAGGAGTCACCATAATTCTTGAATACTTTTTTATTCCATTATAGCTGGTGCTACATCTATTTCCTTATAGCAGGTTCGGGAAATTCATTTCTAAAAAAAATAGGTTCCTGATCCTCTGTGCCATGAAAGTAATATTTTCTAAGAAATGTTTAATAAAAACAACTTATTCTCGGAATGTAAATCACAAAATTTTATTTCAGATTTTCTGAATGTGGCTCTATGGTCAATTACTTCACATCAATACCAAGATCAAATAGGCATAATACTAACAAGCAGTTTGCTTAATAATAGTCACCACACTAATTAACCCATCCAGAATATTCTTAATCAGATGCTATTTGCCCTACACTAGAAGTCTGGCAGCAAAATGTTCTGTGCAAAAAAAAGGAAAAGAAATACTTTATTGATGTGGTGAAAACTGGCTATTCTATGGAATAGAAAGAATGTTTACTCTATTGTTATATTAATTTAATGAAATGAGTATGCAAGTAGCCACATGTCTGAACACCTCTTTTCTCTTTCCAGTTCCAATTTTGGTGGAGGTGCTAATGAGAAGTAAAATGGACCCAAGGTATGGAGTGAAAAAGAAGTCAAGAGTAAGTACAATGCAAAACCTGAGAGCTACTTCTCAATACAAATATCCTATGTTAGAAATATGATATTTTTAAAGTACTATTTCTCATTGATTTCTAAACCTTCTTGGAGTCACAATGGAATAGGTTTTTTTTCCATGTTTACAAATTTTCCCACTCTAAAGCATAACTCATATACCTATGTACATAGAATGACACATACAGAAATAAAGATGAATGAAGAAATCTTCACAAATGTTGGTGTCCAATTCTGAAGGCTATAGACCTGAGTATAATCAGGGAGGATTGTTATTTTTACCAAACATCAAAAAGATTTTTGCCAATCTGACTGATTCAGGTCAAGAAGTCTTGTGGAAGCGAGTTCATATAGAAAACTGCATTGGCTTGTAGGTGCTTTTAAATGATGATAAGGTCATGGACTTATGGTGGGAGGAAGAAGATATCCTACTAGGCATATGGGCAGCCTTTGTTAGGATGTAGAGTAGTACCTGAAGGAGCAAAGATGAAGAAAAGCAAGGCAAGATGCAGTGGGGATGTGGGTGAATATATGACATAATGAGAAATCAGGCAAAAAATCAGTGTCAATTGGCAGCTAGCTACAAAGCCCATGGTAAGGAGTTTCATCTTGATTTATAAATTGATAAAGGATAATGGTATACATGAAGTGGTAGTTGTAGAATATATTATTGACAGCTGTGTTGAAGATGGATTGTAATGAGGAAAGCTTCTAGGAAAATATTCTATACCAGTGAATGCTTAATAAGTATTTATTAAATAGACCAATACATGAATTGTGTGTGTCTGTGTGAGTGAGGTAAGACAGAGACTGCCAGTAGCTTTTTGGTAAGTTATGGAGTTTACTCTTGAGGGGGTAAAAATAAAAAAAAATCTCAGAGATAGTATATAAAATAGTAAAAATATGTGATTTGGTGGTTGGTATCACAAAGGAGAATAAGTAGAGGAGAAAGGGAAGGCCAGAGGAAGGGGAACAGAGAGAGGAAGGGAGAGAAGATGACAACTAAAGCTAGTTCCATGTCTGAAACACTAGAAGACGACAATATTCTACCCTAATGAGGAAGTTAGGCTGGGAGTGAAGCACATAGGAATGGAGTTCCATGGTTTCAATTTTGTTGTCTTATACTCTGGGTGATAGCAGTCCAGTGACATTGTGATATTCTAGAGAGTATATAGGATTTTTTTTTTTTTTTTTTGCGGGGCAATGGGGGTTAAGTGACTTGCCTAGGGTCACACAGCTGGTAAGTGTCAAGTGTCTGAGGCTGGATTTGAACTCGGGTCCTCCTGACTCCAGGGCCGGTGCTTTATCCACTGCACCACCTAGCCGCCCCTGAGTATATAGGATTAAGACTGAGATTGTCTGGGAGAGAGTCTGCCTGGAAAGATAGATTAAGGACATCATTTACATACCATGAGTGATTAAAGAGCATCTTGAGAAGGGTGGAGATTCAAATAAGACACCAGACAATAACCAGAGAAAGTGAAGATGATAAGTATTCTATCCTACATGACGGAGATGGTGTCAGTGATGAGACAAATCCCTGACTGGGGAAGAGAAAGCAGGACCCAAATTCAGAAGAGCAAATATAAGACTAAAAGCCAAGCCAGGTTAGTATAATGATGTCAATGGAATGCTGAAATCTAAGGGGTGGAGAAAATTACAAGGTTGGAGTAGGGAAAGTTCCTGCCAAATCGGGAAGCCAGCAGGTGAGGGGTGCTGAGGAACTTCACTCTTTCATTCCCATGGCATAATTTCCCAAAGTTTAATTCTTTTATGTCTCCTACCCCACCTGACATTGATATACCATGTCTGGGTACACACCAAGTCTCCCCATGACTATTAGGCCACAGAAAGATCAGCAAAGATGATGTTTGTATTGAAAAAGAAAACCAGAAAAAACAAACACTCATCTTAAGAGGAAGCCATAATGGACAAATCAATATGATCTAATATCAAAAAGGAGAAAATATCACTGGATTTGGACAAAAGTAATTTTTGTGAAGTTACTGGGATTGAAACCAAAATGAAAAGCATCAGGGGGGGATAACTGAAGGCAAGAAATCACTTCCCTAAAAATGCAAGTGTTCAGTCAAATAAACTATAGGCACACCAGTACTTTACAACACAGAAACCCACTGTAACTAAATAATATGTTGCAAATTAATTGCAAAGTTAACATTTTTAGGAATTAGTCACATAAGCACAGATCCAGGATAATTAAAAAATCATGCTAGCAAACAACATGTGTTTTATATATCAAAGTTAGCAACTTTATATTTTACTTAAGTAGTAAGTCAAGAATGTCTTGCCTTTGGTAGATGTTGGGCCTATATACATATGTATGTATGTATATATTTAAGATTTCTTTTCACATCATATTTTATAAAAGGCAATTACCAATAAAGAAATTCACAAGTAATGTGTATGGTCATTTAAGAAACAAGATGTTCAGATCTCAAAAGGTTAAGCAGGAAAATAGATTCATCTCAGTTGACTAACTGTTTCTCTATTACATAGCCACAGGGGGCCACCAAGGACCACTCTGCATTTCTCTCAGAGGTTAGCAAAGTGCTTTTGTATAGTAGACAATCAATGTTTCCAAGCTGTCTGCTCCATGGACTGAGAGCTTCTTGAGGACAGGGACTATCTTTTGTCTTTGTATCCCCAGTGATTAAGGACATAATAAGTCTTTCATAAATGCTTCCTGATGGACTAAATGTTTGTCCAACTGAATTAAATTGGCAGCAGGTGACAGAGTTTCCAGAAGTATTCTGAAGCACTAAAATATCACTTGGACAATATCCATGGAATAAATCCAGAAGACAAATGTACTAACATTACTGTCTTCACATTAAGTACTTTGATGTAACAGCCACTCATTATCAGTTCTCTTCATCTAGCCACCTGATCTATTTATTTCTTAAATCATGAAACAAATACTATTTTCCAGTGCAGTCATGAAGCAAGCTCTCAAAGTCAATATGAAATATTATATTTAGTAAATAATCAGTGGGAGGATAGTGAGTACAGACGTCTCACCTGGACACGGAAGACTGTCTAGACATTTAGGTTTTTCACAGCATAGAATAACAGGATCAACAGAAATCAGTTGTAGGTTGGTCTAACAAGCAAGGATCACACATTCTTGGGAAAGTCATTTAACTTCTTGAGGCCACAGTTTCCTCATATGTACAATAAAGTGCTTAGACTAGTAAAGTTTCTTCTGGCTCTAAAGCAATGGTTTTAGGAAATTCATATCTGAATTGAGAGAGATTTGGTTTATAGAAGATTTGGCTCAAAATGCTAATGCCTTCATGAAAGAGAAATCTAATAAGGGTGGAGAAAGATAAATACAATAGCTTATTTCATTACACTTTGAAGACAAATTTTAAACTCTTTCCCCCCCACCCCTGGATTGGCCTTTAAATGATGATGAAGTTAGAGTCATGAGGAAATGAGGGGCATGAACAAAATTCTGATCCTGACTTTAAATTTTCTTCCACAGCTTTTGGAAATTGCCCCCCTCCTTTGCCCCCACTCCCTACACCCTTCTGCCCCACAAAATGCTTCCCATCTCATTTATGCCATTTGCTTATGTGGTCTTTTCTGGCAATACATTTTATGTGAGTAGTACTATTTAAGTTAATAGTTATGTCTCAATTCCCTGTTTCCTGTTAATTTCCAAGTGTTTTAGATTGTATACACTGCTAATTTAACTGCTTACTAGTAAGAACAGTTTGTCTTATTCCATTTGGTAAAATGCCTTTGTAATATTCAGCACTACTTATATGTAGTAACTTTAAGGTCTTTGAGTCCTCACTGAGCATAACCAGCTTATCCAGTGCTTTGCCAGAATAAATATTCTTCTAACTCAGTCATCCTTATTAACATATACACACCCCTTTCAAGACATAAACCAAAACAAAAACTCTCTAAATACAACACCAAAAAACCCTCCTACTTTATACCCATTTACCACAGTAATTCAGTTTAATCAAGGAGGGTCACAAGTACAATTGTAAACTAGGTAAAGTTTTTCTTTCACTTTCTCCAACCCCTCTTTTTAATGCCTAAGTACTAAGTACCCACAATGCTCCCACTTTAGCCCTCACTTGAAGCTCAACTCTGAGACAGTATCCTGTATTCTGGACCCTACTTCCAAGTAAAACTTACTTGGTTCTGTGCTGAGCCAGTAAAAAGTAATCTCATAAATTAATTCAAATTAAGTCATTAATGAATGGCAATGCTCAATATCCCAATATTGACATTTTAACATGGAATAATGCTTTAACTAGAATGTCCATATCACTTTCTAGTCAACTCACCAGCTCTTTATCCCCTTTTTCCATTATTCCTTTATAGATTGTCTCCCCCCCCCATTAGAATGTACCCTCTCTGATTATAGGAATTGCCTGGCTTTTAACTTTCTCTGCAGCATTTAACACAGTCTCTGGCACATAGTAAGTACTTCATTTATGCTCCATCTATCCAGTAAATCTCAAATGCTTGGGCCTAGATACATATGCATGTATATATTTATTTGTTATGTATATTATATATATAATTATATCTATTATATCAGATATTAGGGAAAGGCAAAAGAATATTTTTGAATGAGAGTCAACTCCACAGACCAGAGATAATTACCCCAACCTCTTATGTACAACTTCAATCTTTACCATTTAAATTATCCTAGATTTTTTTTAATAGTACTAAAATCCCTATGCTTTTCCATTAATTCAATAATTGGGAAAATATGTGTTGATTAATGTGTTTGAGTAGAGTGATGGATCCACTCCTTTTTTCTTGAGATATAAGAACCTGCTTACTTCAGAGATACTTCAGATTCCTCTTTTACCTATTAACTAGCACCAAATATACAGTGGTTCCTCATTTCTTCCCTGTGTCACATTGTTCTACCCTCAGGTTTCCTGATTAGAAATCCCCTTTACCTCTAATTTTTTATTTTCTTTTTAAAGGTGTGCACCCATTCATTTAAGGCATATTTAATTTTTACTGATAACCTGAGGAGGAGCCAGGTATTGCTTTGGTCTTTTAACTTTCTACTCTAAGATGGAAGAATAACTTGTATTGGTGCTTGTATGTTTTGTGCTATTGCTACTGAATTCTCCTCTGTAGTTATCCATAGTCCCTTAAGAACCTGGAACAAATACTCCTCATCATTCATCTAATTTTTAGTTCTAATATGGAGCCACACAACTGTTAAGTGTCTTAAGGCCACATTGAACTCATAAAGATGAGTCTTCCTGGCTCCAGGCTTGGCACTCTATCCATCTAGCTGCCCTGTACCCCTGTGCTAAGAGCTTTAAAAATATCATGTCATTCCACCCTCACAAGAACCCTGTAAAGTAGGTGATATTATTATCCCCTTTTTACAGTTGAGCAAACTGAGGCAAACAGAAAGAAGTTAAGTGACTTGCCCAAGATCACACAGCTAGTCAGAATCTTAGGCTAGATTTTATCTCAGTCATAGGTTGGATTTGCTTCTCTATCCACTCAGCAACTTGTTTCATGTCTTCCATAGTTTTAATAGGTCATCCACAGCAAACTCTAAAATTGGCTTCTAATTGTGTATTACATGTCCTGGTTCTTTCTTTCTTTCTTTCTTTCTTTCTTTCTTTCTTTCTTTCTTTCTTTCTTTCTTTCTTTCTTTCTTTCTTTCTTTCTTTCTTTCTTTCTTTCCTTCCTTCCTTCCTTCCTTCCTTCCTTCCTTCCTTCCTTCCTTCCTTCCTTCCTTCCTTCCTTCCTTCTTTCTTTCTTTCTTTCTTTCTTTCTCTTTCTTTCTCTTCTTCTTCTTCTGAAGGCATTATTTAGAGGTTGAAAGCAAGAAGGGAAATACAGTCAAATTGAATAAAGTAGTATCACTTCCTTATTTCAAACCAGATCTAGGAATTCCTCCAAGACAGCATTTCTAACCTTGGAGCTTCCCTAGGAATCTGCTGTGATTTTCTTGGATTCTGTGATGAAAAAAGGAAAAGTGATAAGACTATTACTGGTAGAAGTAGTTACTGGAAGGAATGGTAGGAAAATAAAAGGTCAGGAGTTAATATTTATTTTTGTTAGATAGAGAAATGAAATGAGTCTGGAAATATTGGAAAAGTAAAGAAAGCTGGCTATCCAAGATAAGAGAATTTGGGGGACAAATCTTGAAGAATGACTATGAATTTTCTCAGATGCCAAAATGAATCTTTCTTGGATGAAAATGTTTTTTAAACTACCAGTCTATAAGATCATGTTAGCAGGAATGAATAGAGTCTAGGGAAAAAGAAAGTATTTTCTACTGCCCTTGTCACCTCATGCCAAGTTCTACAGGAATTAAATGGGGATAATAGCTGCCCTTCTACCTACCTTCTGCTGCTGTCATGATCATGTGAAAATGCTTTAGAAAAAGTATAAATCTTCATATACAAATATATTATTATGATCAATAATGGTAATAATCAGCAGCAACTCTGATGTTACCACCACCAACTGTTTTTTATTACAGAAACCCTAGTTTCTGTGCCTCCATTAGAACAACTTACATCATCCCCTGAATTATCTTCACTCTATGACTGAAATCTATGAGATCTATGACTGGTTTTATTGTTATTAACCAAAGTTCTCTTGTAAGAGTTACTTAAGAATGTAATTTTTAATTATTTGGAATGTTTTTCTTCATTGTATGGTAACCAAAGATTCCCATTTATACTCATGACCTGAAGTAAAATAATTGCAATGGGCACATTTTTCAAATAAAGATATTTCTCCTCTTTTACCCTCTTCTTTATTATTAAATTTATATTTATTATTGTGAAATAAATATATCAAAGAAATAGATTTCTCCCCACTCCTTCTTTATTACCAATGTGCTACCTTACACTTGCCCCTGTCTTCATTTTCATTTCCTTAGCTTCCAGACTTCACTTATCCTGGCTTCTCCCCTCAAATCAGTCCATACACTGTGTAAACCAGGAAAGTAAAACTTGGAAATTTAAAGCACTGGTTTCCTGATCTCTGAAACACGAACAGATGGTCATCAAAACTACAGTCATTTTTTCATTTGCCTACCCACAATCTGAACAAAGCAGAATCACCAGCAATTCCAACTTTCTGCACAGCCCCACCCCCAACCCCTTTCTTCACTTGAAAAGCTGGAGTGTTATGTATTGGTTCACTTCATGTTCAGATTATATTTTATATTCCAATTTTCAAATCTTAGCAATTTGACTCTTCACCCCAGAATTTTGAATACTAAGAGAAAGCTTCATCAACTTTTATTCGTAATATATCATTTAATACATGTATGCAAAAAAACTTCTCCTGAGTCCAGGCTGTCTGTTTTTTCCCCAATGTTTGCAAGTTTAGAGTAAAGTAACAATCTCTAGGAAAGATTAAGATTTAAGGAAGTATTTACATGGTAGATGGGTTAGCCTAGACTGCTGGGTATACTGAATTATCATTGGAATATAAAATAAAATGTGAAAATTTTTCAGTTTTCAAAAGAAGGGGAGACCACAAAAGCACTGAGTGGGATTTAGAGAAACAATTTATGTAGGCAAAAATAAGAATGGAAAAGAACAGACATCAGGGCAAACTAGAATGGATATCTATTCAGTTTGGTGAGACTAAATTTCACCCTACCTTATGCAATCCCCTCAATAATCTATATTCAAAGAAGCAGCATGATATAATGGGAAAAGGCATCGAACCAGAGTCAAAAGCCATAGGTTCAAAACCTGGCTTCAACACTTAGCAGCTGTGTAACCACCACCAACCTCTCTGATCCCATATCATTCATTACCTGTGAAATAATGGTAACAATAATTGTACTACCTACCTCAACGAGTTACTTTGAGGAAAATATTCATTTTCTTCAATTACAAGTCACTGAATCTCTCAAGACTTACAGATTACAAAAAAATTAAAGGAGAATGGAAAAATGCAGGTGGACAAAATCACATTACCAACAATGCTAAACCTAGAAGACAAGATGTAGTGGAGAAAAAACCACTGAACACATGTTTGACAAGAAAAGAAGGTGGGCCAATCATTGAGAATAAGAGAAAGATGGAAAAGCTAAGTGGTATAACAGTACCTTGAGATACAAAAGTTACAAACATACAGACATGAACAGCACAGGGAAAAAAAAGCACGGAGGAGTTGCTATCTGCACTAGTAAAAGTAGTACCCACACTGATGAATTCACAGATTATTCAAAGCAATAGACTACAAATCAAAATAGACTACACTTTAGTCAATAAGAATTATTGGACTGTCTTAAAGTGTATTATTATTAGCCTTGTAACAGCTGTTAATAATAATAATAATAATGATTAGCATTTATATAGCACTTTAAGGTTTACAAAGCTTTTTACAAATATTAATTCATTTTAACTTTGTGACAACTCTGAAAGGTGTTATTTTTTTCTCCTTTTTACAGATCAGGAAATTGAGGTAAGCAGTGGTTGTTACTTGTTCAGAGTCACACAGCTAGTAAATGCTAGAGGACAGATTTGAATTCAGGTGTTCCTGACTCTAGGTCCAGTGCCCCATCCATAGTAACCTTTAATATTTTAAAAGAAAAGAGAACAGAGCAGGAAAGGTCACACATTTTATTTTAATGTCATTACTATATGGTTGAATTTCTCTCTGCTGGATTACTTATTACAAATGAAGTAGAGGATATCTGATGACCATTTTATTGGAGAGGCTGAAACTCAGGTAGCAGCATGCAGTACTGTGACTGACATGAAAATAGAATTAGAAAAGAGTTTTTCTTCCAATGAATGTCTCACTTCAAGAGATATGCAAAGACATTCATTCATGGTTAACATTACGACAGAATCACAGATGTTGCTAGGGAAGGGACCTTGGAGGTCATGTAGTCCAACTAATCCAATATGCTCATTTTACAGATGAGAAAACTGAGGGTACTATAGAGATACACACATCTCTTTACATAATTAAAATTACATGTAAATAGAATAAATGTATATCTAACTATATTTTAAGTATTGTAGAGGGAAAATTGTTTTGTAATAGTTACCCTTTAATTTACTTAGCAAGTTTACCTTTTTCTTAAGTCAGAGAATACCTTGTTTGAATATCCCCTATATGTATACATTTATACCTAGCAATACTGTGGTATATTCTGGGATGTAACACAGAATGTCAAAAGCCAGAAAATAGTAGGGTTGGCTGTTTGTGGTTTCTGAATGTTCTTGATGAGTAACCAAATGGGCCCTACCCAAGTAAGGAGAACTTGAGTTCATTCTCAATATGGTAATAGGTAATAAATTCCACTAGATACTTTTTTTTTCTGGGGTGGGAGGTTGGCGGGGGTAGGAAAAGAAGGACAGAATTTGGTTAGAATAACTACAGTTCTGGAAATTACTTTCCATTTCCATTGAGAGCAAACTAACTCTCAAATACTGACTAAAAAAGTCACTACCCACATTAAGTAAGAGATCAAATAGATTGCTTCTCTATCAGCAATTTCTCCAGCACCAGTCCCCCTTCATCTCTTCTAGGCCACTATCCTAGTCCCCTATTCCCATGGATGGGGCAGTTTTACCCTCTATGAATCTATACTTTATATTGCTGCAAGATAAATCTTCCTAATGTAATATTATACTCTTCTGGTCAAAAATTTCCAAGTTCAGATTCTAGCAGATCTGTTTCATTTCATATCTATTTGTCCTTCTGATTTCATCTACATATATTCATATAATTATCTGGTTCAAATAGATCTCATGGTAAGCCCTGTGCAAGCCCAATTTTTCCTCAAATTCTTTGCAGTTTTTTAAAGGTGGTCCTGCTCATTATCTTTTTGCAATATTTACATATCCACTTGTATTCTAAAAGTGCATCATTTATTGAGAAGATTGTTGGTGGTTTCTGAGTCCTTTTTTATTCTCATTGTGATTGGCATCAATTAAATCTGTGTAGGAATAAATGTATTTGCTTGTGTTCATTTTCTACTTTTAATAGTTTTATTGTTGTTGAGTCATTTCAATTGTGTCCAACTCTCTGTGACCCCATTTGGGAGTTTCTTGGCAAAGATACTAGAGTAATTTGCCATTTTCTTCTCCAGCTTATTTTATAGATGAGGAAATTGAGGCAAACAGGGCTAAAGTGACAAAGCTAGTAAGTGCCTGAGGCCAGATTTGAACTCAGGGAGATGAGTCTGCCTGACTCCAGGCTGGGCATTCTTTCCACCTGCCACCTAGCTGCTCCTTACTTTTGTTAGCATTTATTTGTATGGTGCTTTTGACTTTCTGAATCAACAGCTTGTTTTAAAAATTTGGGATGGAACTGCTGCGATCTAACCCCGTATTTTCTTTCACCTTTGGCTTCTGTTCTAACAATGTATTTACTTTGACCTCCACCCTAACCAGTGACTGATTTGACTGTATATAGTCATTGGTTCTGAAATGACTGCTTTACCTATATATATATATATATATATATATATATATATATATATATATATATATATATATAAAATGAGTCTTTTCCTGTCTCTTAGGAAAGAGACACTTTAATTTTTTTTACGTCATTCAATTCTTGTCAAGTCTAGCATCTTCTGATTTTCTTCTGGAAGAAAGAATTAATAAAATACAGACATACGATTTCCAAGAAGTCTAAAAGACTTCAGCTTCTTTTATTTCTTGAACTAACCAATATATAATATCCAGTTCAACACTTTTTTAGCACTTTCTCCTTAAGTTATCTAGGATCAAAATGCATTTTTAGTTTGAAAGTCTTTATCAAGGTTGTTATACAATTTCTCTAATTCTTCATCCTCTGTAACTGATACTAGCTCAAAAGTTGCAATTATTTTCATGGTGGTCTGAGTATAGTAGTGAAGTTAAAGTATCATCATCTTATGTATAGCTCAATCAACCTTAGCTCTCCTTTTCTAGAATATGATGCAAAAATTATATAGATAAACAAATTTTTTAATGATATAGATACTTTTTTTTTTTTTTGGTAAGGCAATTGGGGTTAAGTGACTTGCCTGGGGTCACACACCTAGTAAGTATTAAGTGTCTGAAGCTGGATTTGAATGCAGGTCCTCCAGACTCCAGGGCCACACTGCTCCACATAGCTGCCCCGATATAGATACTTTTTAACTAGAGACTGACAGCCACATGGTCAGTGACCAGAAGAAATACCTCCTATACTGGTTATCAACAAAATATTGTTTCCAAGAGCCATCTCACGAATCAGGGAAATGGTTTCATTTTGTGTAAGAACACTTCTTTGAAATAACATTTTTTTACATTAGAATTTTATATCAATTAGGAACAGAGACCTCAAGTTATTTAATACTTGAACTAAGAATCATTACTATAATGCAGTAATCAGAAGAGATCTACATGACAGAGGCTCAGACATTTGTTGAGTGTTTATGCGGGCAATCCCTATACAAGTATTCTGAGGAATATATAATGAAGAATAAGATCCTGTTTTTGCCCATAAGGAGCTTAAGGCTGTTAATATTCCCATTTTACAGATAAGGAATCTGAGGCTGAGAAGGGTTAAAGTTCTTGAGGCAGGATCTGAACTTAGAGCTTTCTGACTTCTGACTTTTTAAAAGGGAAAAACGTGGTCAAAATGATTCTTGCTTTGGCAAGAATGATCTCTACTCTGGAAGTCAGAGAAAAAGGTCATCTAATGGTCTTAAATAATCATTAATAGTTCTATTTCCACTTAAACAAATCCCCGCGGGAGTTGGGGAGGTGATTCAACTCTAGGAGCACCCATCTGAGAAGAAATGTATTTCCACATCGGGGATGAAACAAATCATCCCCTCTGTCCCCAAACACACACACAGATGACATGGAAAATGCCAAGAAGTCTTGCCACATATCCTCATAAGTAGAGTCATACATTTTTATGGCTCTTCATGGCCATCTTGTCACGTTAGGTTTGACTTGTTTATCCATAGCACTTCATCTATCCTAATGAAAAATTCCTTATGGGACTCAGTTTCCTTTATTGGCACCGACACTCAATCTAGGCACTATTTTATTAAAATAAAAAGAATAGAAAGACACTGATGTCACTTTCAGATGAATAGAAACCACATTAAAAGTACTAGCTCTGTTGCTGATTTAGGTTAGATCAAATTGTGAGAGAAGTAGTTCTGGACTGTATGTTACACAGTATTTTGAATGACTGGTCTCCACAAACAAATAGAATTTACAAGAGGAGAATATAAAAGGTAGGAGAGGTTTCAATTTTTAAACTACATTACGAAGTGCACATTAGCTTCTAAACATTAAAGCAGCATTGAATACCATTTGGACAGAGTTATAGCATTGCTTTAAACACACACACACACACACACACACACACACACACACACATACACACACCCACACACAAAATCCATGGAGGTAATCCAGTTATTCCTGCAGCACAGATGTGTACAAGAATTCTCTAAGTGATTAAGATGGGGCTTTAAAGTTTAGTTAATTAGAAACATCTCTGTTTCTAAGATCAGCATTCACACTACTTAAGAGTTCTGGATTGGTGGAGATATAATCTACATTCAAAAAGAATAGATACCCTTTGACCTTTCTTTAACCAGTGATTTGTGGGGGGGGGAGGAAAGGCAAGCAAAGGACATAGGTAAATTTTTTTATGACATGATTTGCTAGAATTTTAGTAACTAATGCTTTGATGGGGTCCAATATGAACCAACCTTACAGTAAATTTTGCTATATAATGACTACTATTATACTAAGGTTTTGGTGTATAACGTTTCATTTTTGTCTGAGGAAAAACAAAAAAAAATAGGGCTTAGAGATCATAAATATGATCTTTTGAAACATGGTTTTCTAAATATAATTGGTTTATATTTTAAATAGATTCCTTGGTACTCATCTTTGGTAACCTCTATGCTCTTATCCAAATAAAGTAACTACAAAGGGGTGACTGAAGTTGAAAGAAAGAGAGCCCAAATGAGATTTATACCCAAACCAATTATTTATTAGGAAGCCACAGATATTATATTAAAAAGATTCAACCAGTGCATATCAGCCAGAATCCAATTCAATTCAGAAAGCACTTTTTGAGTGCCCCAGTGAGTAAGTGAATAAGACCCATTTTTGCCCTAAAGGCACTTATACTCTAGTCAAGGAGAAAAGTCAGGTATTTTGAAAGCGCAATATGAAATAAACATGTCAGTGCACAAAAGAGGCACAAACAATGCAATATTAGAATTCATATGAACTAGAAATAATGTCTGGTTGTAGTGGTTATGTGTGCTCAGGCTTCATAAGGGAGATGGAATTTTAATTGAATTTTCCAGGATGGGAAAGATTTCAATGTGAAAGATACTGGGAAGTACACACTTTAAGGTTTACAAATCACTTTACATTGGTTAGATTTCATTGGGTTCTCACAACAACCCTGTCAGGTAAAGGCTATTAATATTCCCATTTTACAAATGAGGAATCTAAGTTTGAGAAAGTACTCAAGGCAGGATTTGAACTCAGGTCTTTCTGACTTCAAGTTCAGCACTGTATCCAATGAACAAGTTAGATGTCTTTATCAGAGGCAGGATGAGTATAAGGAAGACAGGGTGTTCTAAGGCTCAAATGAAATAATCAATGCAAAGCATATTGTTGTTGTTGCTGTTGTTAGCCAGTAATCAGCATGCTTCCAGTCTGGTGATGACTTCATTCTCTAAGCCTTGTACTACCTTCCTGTTGAGCTCAAGCAATGTTTATAGATAAAACAAAGATGGGTGAGGACTGTCTGTGTGTACTGGTAAATGTTTAATAACCAGGGGGGAAAAAGTATGTACTCAGTCCACTGTAAATGCTCACAGTGAAAATTTCTGTGAACTCACAATTGCGTCTAATATACAGTTTATCTCACAATTGTCTTCTGGGTTAGAGCTGGTTCCAGCATACCCCAGAGAGAAGGGAAAGTACTTTAGCTTGATTAACAAGGACAGGTACATGAAGGTAACCAGTGTGAGATAAGAAAGAAAAAGCAGGCTTGGACCCAACTGCATTAGGTCTTGTATGATGTGTAAAGGAAACTGGAGTTTCTTTTGGACTTAATGGTGAAGGATTAGTGATGGGCATGTTCAGAGCTGTTGTAACCAGGAACATTAATATGGGACTCAGTTTTCAACAGATTAAAGCAAGGAGACATTTACAATGGGAAGATCATCAATTAGGCAGCTACTATCACCATTTGAGTCATAGGTTTTAAGAGCCTGAACTACTGTTCAGATAAGTGTTACTGGTGAATGATCAGGTCTGAAACTGTTGCCTTTGCAGCTTGGTTTTATATCGTTGGCCTTATGTTCTGCTTTACTGGGCTTTGAGAATTCAGGTAACTGTCATACCATGTTGAGGCACTCATGTAGAACTTTGGTAGAAGGCCTTATCTGCTCCAAATTTGTCTTTTACACTCCTGATCTAGATCTGTGGTCCTCAAAAAACACAGAGCCACTCCCCGTCACCAGGATCCACATTTCTTATTCTGATAAAATGACTGATTAGCTGGAAAATTCAATGTTCCAAACTGCTTACTTAATTTCCATTATCCCAGGTCGATTTTTAACAACGTCCTCTTAGGGGGAGAAAGAGGATAGAAGATTGTTTCAGAAAGCTGGTTATGCTTTGAAGAACTGCCAGTCCTTGTGCAACAGGGCTCATGTTAAGTGAAACATCTTTGGTCCTCCCACCTTCTAATGTGTCATGCTGATAACACGAAGGGAGTAAGTAGGAATTCCAAATAGGTTTCCTCCTTACCCCAGTGGCAGGTGAGTGCAAAAGGAAGATCACAGACAAAGAAAAGCAGAGAGCTAGAAGGTAGTCTTACAGAGAAGAACAACACTGCAGGTAATAAATCTAAAGATTTTCCTGAGGCTTTTTTGACACTATAACTATAAAGGGGCTTTTCTCAAGTACTTCTCTTATAACAATAGTAAAGATGAAATTATTGGAAAGACAAGTATGATTGGTCTAATAGTTTTAAAATGCCATCATTCCCTAGTCTTCCTTGCTTTCATTTGTTGACTGTAATCCCAGGTTGCTCTAAAGAAGGAGAAGCAGAACTGTCCTATACAAAGGAATCAAGAAAAGAAAGCTTGCGGGAAACCCAGATCTGGGAACATGAACCAAGCCACTGGATCAGAAGGTTGTACAGATTTCTTAGGGACCTATTGGTATAAGCCGTATGGGAGGAAGAGGTCAAACATAAATGAGAAAGAAAGGAACTTGACCCAAACTTCAACATTTTCATTATTAAGAGTTGCTTTCACTTGTTCTGGTGCTTTCTGGTCAAAAAAATCATCTGATGTAATCTTATATACAAGAGTACCAAATAACTTTAAAATAGGTAATAGTAGCGGTAGCTAATGATAACTAACATCTATATAGCACTTATTCTATGCCAAGCATTGTACTAAGCACTTTATAATTATTATCTTATTTGATCCTTGCAATCCCAGGAAGTAAGTGCCATTATTGTCTCCATTTCAAAGATAAGGAAGCTGAGGCAAATAGGTTAAGTGACTTGCACAGGGTCACACAGCTAGTAAATATCGGAGGCTGGATTTGAACTCAGGTCTTCCTGACTCCAGAACAAGCATTCTATTCACTATACCACCTAGGTTACTTGTTCTTATTTTCCATATATAACTTCATGCTGCCTTTGCCAACAAACTCTTCAAACATAAAATGAATACTCACAAATATTAAAGTGTATAAAACATTGGCCTTATTTAAACAATCTTCAGTTAATCTTTTTTTGTTGTTGTTGTTTTTGTTTTTGTTTTTTGTTTTTCTGGGGCAATGAGGGTTAAGTGACTTGCCCAGGGTCACAGAGCTAGTAAGTGTCAAGTGTCTGAGGCCAGATTTGAACTCAGGCCCTCCTGAATCCAGGGCCCGGACTTTATCCACTGAGCCACCTAGCTGCCTCTAGTTAATCTATTTTTAAAAAAGAATTTGTGAATAACACTACAGGAAATAAAGTGCAAAATAGAAGAAGAAAGAGTATTAAACCATGTTTTTATTATGGTAAGCTTCCTTTTATTTTTTTTATGGTAAGAAATTCTTTATTTCACTAAGGATGTGCAGATTGTAGAGGCATGTTAAAACTGTAAATACAGGGGTAATGTCAGACATGTGGGGATGTAGGAATGCAACATAGGTGGAAGGAGATATAGAGCTTAGACTCCCAAGTCACGGTTTCCATATAAGTATGGAGTCTATATGGAATCCAGTGATAGAGATTTTAAGCTCCTTGAGCACAGGGATTGTTTCTTTGTTTCTTTGTTTTACTTTTTCCTTGTATTGCCAGAACTCTGTACAGTATCGGAATACACACACACACACACACACACACACACACACACACACACATATATATATGTATTATATATATGTGTGTGTATATGTATATATATATATATATACATACATATACATATACTAACTTGATTTGATCTCTTATTTCATTTGTACAGGAAACTATAAGATGAGGAATAATACTTAACTGATATAAGTAGGCACTTTTTCTGAAACTTAAGAATCTTAGAGAGCTGCCTAGAGCAAGCTGTGATTTGCCTAGGGTAACAAAGCCAGTGTATGTCAGAGATAGGAACTGAACCCAGGTTTTCCTGTCACTGAGGGAGGCTTTCTAGCAACTATGCCATTGGAGCTGCTGCTCAGTGTGCTGTACATACTTAAAAAACATACATACTTAAAAACCACCCCCAAACTAAAACTACAAGCAATTGTTTTTCCCAACAATGCTTTTATTACATATGCCTTAAGGATAAACTTTTACCTACTAATAGAGGAAAAGGAATAGTTTTAAATGTAATCCTAAAACACCGTTCCGTGACCCTAGTAAAAAGGATAATATGTTTCACATAAAGACTGCATCTCCCAATGACTAACAGTAGCATCAACTGCATTCTATCCTGTTTGTCCAAACCTTTTCTCCTCCTCCCCAGTAGATAACCTGCTTTAGTTAGGCAGATCTGCTATGATCTTGAATAGGGCATGTTCATTTCTGTCTCTGTGCCTCATTCTTTCAATTCTCCCACATCTGGGATACCTTTCCTCCTCTTCTCCACTTGGGTAAATGTTCACCACTCTAAGTCTTACCTCAATTCCATGAAGGCTTCTGGCTACTCAGACTTTTAAAGGTTCTTTTCCTTCTTAAAACAAGAATTGTACTCATAGTCATTATCACAGTTTGATAATTAATCACTACCTAATCATCTCCTGTGTTTTCATTTTGTTTCTACTTGTCTCTCCAACTAGACTCTAACATCTTTAAGAATAAGAACCATGTCTTATATTACTGAGCTCCGAGTAATGCAAACAAGTATGGTCTACAGATGGTTTGCCATAACATTTCATGGTAAGAGTTGGCCAAAAGAGCTAGCAACTAGAATGCCAGGACTTCTAGTAAGTATGAAGGTTTGGGGCAATTGTGTAGTACCTTGCAGAGAATTCACAATATTTAATTTTTTGCCGTGACCACATAGCTACTATCTATGCATAAACAGCAGTTGGTCTCTTCTAGAAGAGAAAGGAAAAGTATGAAAGGAAAACTTCTGTATGCCCCAGTCTGACAAAAGGGGGGAAATGGCAGAAGAGCTTTCAGTTTAAAACAAAGAAGAAAAGGAATAGAAAAAATATAAGAGAATTCTGATTTGTGCCAGGAAAGAGAAGGGTGATGGAATGTGACACAGGAAGAGGTACAGAAGAAAGATTACAGACTCAGAGCTAAGGAAAGGCATGTGGTTTCCCCCTTAAAGGAAGAAACTGAACACTTTAAGAAGAAAACTTCTACTTGTGCTCTAAGAGTTGATGATGTGGATCCATATTTGGCATCTTTTTAGGGATAAAAGAAGAAAAAGGTAAGTAGTGATGGTGAGCAACTCCCAAATGAAAGGTACAAATGAAAATCAACCTAGGATTGGCAATGTTTTCCTAGAGCATTTGCCTGTGACATGTCAAAGACTGTCACAGGACTTTTCAAACATCTACTCACTTTTGGTTACTCCTGTGAGGACAAATGTTATTGCTAGAGGGATGTAAGGGCTAACGGTGGCATTTTCATCATTAATGCCAAGTGAAGGCTGAATTTGCTGGCATTTATTCGTTCTATTTTCTAAAACATTTTTGTTCCAAATCAAGACAAATTAAGGAGAATTTTATTTAGAAAATTATCCAACATAAGTTGAATAAATGTGTAGCATATGAGATATCCTCACACATAGGTTCCCAGAAAGCTAGCACTTTTAAGGTCAACATCTGCTGAAAACCACAATTCATTAGCCCCCATCAATGTGTTTTCTTTTACTAGGCTAACTAGAAGAAAAAAAAATAGATCAAAGCAAAAGACATTTAAATAAAGAGCACAGCAAAATAAGTGAGAAGAAAGACATCCCCTATACACAAAGGGGTATACTTTTCCCACAGGTTATCACATTACTTTTAGGGGAAGGAAAACACATAGGAAACATGTGAGAAAAGTAAGGTAATTCATACTTTAATGATGAAGAACTGATGTCCTGTGTGCTATTCTCTGCTGAGCTACTCTACTCTCTGTTGGTATCTACTGATCTTTAGCTGTGATGAAGTTTCTTTTCCAAAAGAGAAGGGTCTAGCAGTGATTTAGCTTATTGCAGTAGGGAAGTATCTTTAGTTCTTTTGTGATGCAGACACAAGTCAGGCTTACAGAGTGAGCTAGCTACAGAAGGCCCAAGGTATTGTGAAGACTTTCTTTTCAATTTGAAATCCAAGAGCAAAACAGATTTTTCACAATCATTTTTCATGATTCTTCTGCAGCCTTTGACACTATTGATCACCATAGCCTCCTGCATACTCTCTTCTCTCTAGGTTTTCATGATACTGTTCAGTCCTGGATTTTCTTGTCTGTTGTAATTTTCATTCTAAGGCTCCTTTGTTGAATCATTATCCAAGTCATATCCACCACTTATGGGTATTCCCCAAGGTTCTGTGCTGAAATATTCTCTTTCTTTTTCTTACAATACTATACCATACTATACTGTAATACACTATATTAACCTGTGTGATCTCGGATCCCTGGATTCAATTATAATTTCTATGCAAAGGATTTTCAGATCTATCTATCCATCTCTAACATTTCTCCAGTTTCACATCACCAACTCCCTTCTGGACATCTCAAATTGCATTTCCCACAAATATCTTAAATTCACCACATCTAAAACAGAACTCATCTTCCAGCCAAAAGGTTTTTCTCTTTCCAACTTTCCTATTACTTTTGAGGGCACAACTATCCTTTCAATTACCTAGACACCTACAACCTCAATGTCCTCCTTGACTTCATACTACCACTTAACCCTGCTAGGTGGTACAGTTAATAAGAACATTGGGCCTGGAATCAGGAAGACTGGAGCTCAAATTGGGCTATAGACACTTACTAGCTGTGTGATCCTGGTCAAGTCACTTAATTCCTGTAAAATGGGGATAATAATAGCACCTATGTTGGAGGGTGGTTGTGAGGATCAAATGAGATAAAACTGTACTTAACACTGTGCCGGGTTCATAGTAAGTACTACATAAATGTTGGCTATCATCATCATCATTTCCATTCTGTTGTCATATCTTGTCTTTTCCCTTTCCTTCTCTTATGCAGGTACCAATCTAGTTCAGAACTTCATAATCTCTTTCTATTATATTGCAGTAGCCTTCTTCAAATAGATCTACTCACCTCACATTCCTCCCCACTTCAATCCATCCTCCACTCAGAAGTTAAAATGATTTTCCTAAAACACAGGTCTGTTTTTTTCTTTTTTTTTTTGGTGGGGCAATGGGGGTTAAATGACTTGCCCAGGGTCACACAGCTAGTAAGTGTCAAGTGTCTGAGGCTGGATTTGAACTCAGGTCCTCCTGAATCCAGGGCCAGTGCTTTATCCACTGAGCCACCTAGCTGCCTCCTGTTTGTGTGTATGTGTTGTGGTAAAATATGAAAGTTTTTAACAGTCGGTTAGGATACTGAAAGACGCCAGTTTTTCAAGGACCACCCTTTTGGGGAGGAGATGAACAGTCCGCCTGCTGCGCATGTCAGACTGCCTGCCGGGTACAGTCCGCCTGCTGCGCATGTCAGACTGCCTGCCGGGTTTTTTGACTTCCGGGGTGGAGAGAAGGAGAGTAGGCCTTTTTTGCCTGCTTGGCGGGACTCCTGGCGGTGCGGCACAGACGGTCTCCCTCACTCCAAAGGTGGCCTTTTTGGTTTGGTGAGTTTTTATAAGGAATATAGACTAAGCCTAGATTTAAGACGATTTGTACTGTATTTCTATTTTCCTATCCTTCTAATCAACAACACCTTATATACAATAAAGGCTCTATCTAGAAAACCAGAAGCTTCTTCCATTTACTAGTCTGGGAGATAAATTAAGGGAAAAGTTAAGTAGGGGAGATTTATGATCTAATATCCAATTTTAAATCTCACAGTGTGTGTGTGTGTTTAATCTGCTTTTCCTAAAACACTACTGTGCTATAAGAAATGATGAGCTCAATGATCTTAGAAAGGCAATGAAAGACTTACATGAAATGATGAAGAGAAAAATGAACAGAACCAAGAGAATATTTACATTAATAGTGGTATTGTTATAAGAACAACTTTGAGTGACTATTTGACTATTATAATTATACAAATTAAAAATAAAGGATATATGAAGAAAGATGCTAAGTGCATGCAGAGAAAACTGATAAATAGAAGTGTGTATATATATATATACACACATATATATATGTGTAGGTGTATAATGATATATATATATATATATATCATTATACACCCACACATATACACATACACACCTATTTGTATCTAATGGTAACCATCTCTAGGGCACAGGGGAAGAAGAATGAAAAAAAAAGGAAAAAAAATTTACATGATAACTTTGTTGCATTATTGGAGAGAATAGTAAGTTGTACATGGTAGATTTGCCACTTCATGTGCAATCATCTTTTTTATTGTATTGTGTTATGGGAATGCTTGGTTTTGTTTTGTTTTTTTGACAAATTGAAAATAAAATAAATTTGTTTTACAAGAAAGAAAGAGAGAAAGAAAGAAAGAAAAAAGAAAACACAGATCTAATGATGTCATCCTCCCTTGCACCACTGCTGCCTGCCTTGGATGAACTCTAGGGGCTACCTATTATCCCTCCAATCAAATATAAGCTTTTCTGTTTATCATTTAAAGCCCTTCACAACCTTTCTAGTCTTCTTACCATTTAGTCCCCCACATGAACTCTATGATCCAGATACATTGGACTACTTTTTGTTTTGAGCATGATACTTCACCTCTCATATCTGTGCCTTTTCCCTGCTGGACATGCCCCTTCTCTTCATCAATGCCTACTGGCTTTCCTTGAGTTCCTTCATGAGATTCCATTTACATTGTACTTTCTGCAGAAGACTTTCCTCATTCTCCTCTCTCCTCATCCATGACCCCCACCTCCCCGTACCCCCCCCCAATTATCTTCCATTTACATTGTATATATATATAAGTGTATGTACATAATTACTCGTGTTTTCTCCCCAGTCACATATAAAGTCTTCGAGGGTCGAGTCTGTATTTTTTACTTTCTTTGTATGTCCAGTGCTTGGCACACTACCTGGCACTTGGTTCTGTTACAATGTAATTCTGGGCAAATAATTTCAAATTCCAGGGCCTTGGTTTCCTCAGTTGTAAATTAGGGAAGTGAGACAAGATGATCTTTCAAGTCCTTTTCAGATCTACAAATATGATCTTATGATAATCCTATAGAGCTAAAGGTAAGAAAAATCCCTTCAACTTCTTTCCACCCCCATAATGCCCATGGTGGTCCATATGGGGACCAAAAGGGCCTGTGACCTTTGTTCTGCTTTCATTTTGTTCTGCACTCCTATAAGCAACAAAATCAGTCTCTCTACAAATGGACACACCATAAAAGTTCCAAAATCAAGTTTGCAAATCACTGACCAAAGGACATAAAACAAGTCCCTTCTCCCCAGAAGTGCTGCTTTTCAGAGGTTCTGCCTCAAAGAGCCATCACGGTGAACATTTCTCACAATTTGCCCCAACTCTGACTGGAGGTATAGCCCCCGGTAATTTGCCACTATTTGTGTTTTCTAGTCAAACAATATATTCTGGAAGAATAGTGTTATTGATCAAGCATGCTAAAGAACTTGGAGGTTAGTTACTTAAAACTAAATACGTGTGTGCTTTCAATGCTATATGCAACCTAACATTTATGAAAAGGCATTTTTTACCTTCGTTCAAATGCACACAAAATTATATTAATAAATAAGAAATGAAGAAAAAAGTTGAAAGCTATGTGTCAAAATGTATATGGCAGAATGGTTACCAATATTGAAAGGAGTTTAATTTATACTAACTCTTGACAGATGTGTAGAAGCTTTGAGGTATACATCTGCCAGCTTCCAGAAAAGACCAATAATGCTAGGGTAAAGGAAAATTTAAATACTATATTTATTCCAAACAGTTCTGAGGGCTGCATCAAGCTATAATATGTAATGTAATAGAAACATCCAATTTTCCCAATAGAAATAGATAATCAATTAAGTTATAGCTTATTTTCTCTGAAAATCCAGGTCATTTAAAATCCACTGAAAATGACTAAATGCAGTTTGGCTAAGTGAAGCTGCAGAGACATGGGTATTTGAAAACTGATAGGCCACCCTAAATCACCTAGGCACTGCTCATTTCACTGCATCTTTTATTAAACTAATGCCAGGATACCCTAGCATGTAATTTCCTCGTTTGTGGAAATCCTTCTAATCAGGATATTTAGAATTGATGTCCCCTTTAACCGGACTCCTTTTGTAGCATACGCGATGCAGAAGGAAATGCTATCATAACACTTCAATAGTTAAGTAACTTTATGAGAAAAATAGTTCCAAATGTTTCCTAAAACCTTCCAAACCGCACCAAAGAACATTATCGTAATATTATGTTTCCCCATTGCCTCCATTATTTAAGTCTGCCTTTCTTGAAATGATACTTGGATGAAAAACTCCAGTTTATGTAATATAAAAATTGTTTCAAAAAGAAAAGCCCTGTCTGCATAATTATGATCTACACAAAGATGCCAGATAATTTAATTCCCTCAATTGCTCTCCTTTATTAATTGACAAAGCAATACTTTAAGGCCTTTAATTTACTGCAGTTTTTGCACAAAATTTACTTTTCCCCCAATCTAAGCCATGATAATGCTAACATATATTGTGTTAATTTGTTCATTAGTGAATGTAAAAAAACCAAAAAAACCAAAACCAAACGCCACAAAATAAACAAACCCTGGCATAATTACAGGTCACATTACTCTTAATAGATATCAGTATTTTTAGGCTACCCATAATCCATTTAAATAGCTTACCCTGTAGTATACCTTAAGAACTAATATGTTCCACTGAGTCCAGCATCAAAAGGAACCTTAATGATAGGTTATCATCTGAATCAGCTCTCTAATGTTCTCTGCAAGCATAAGCTTCCCTATTTCATGGGGTTTGACAAAAGGCTGTTTTGGGGCAGATTACTGGCAGGAAGTAATGGCAAGAAGCTAGGCCAATTAAGTCCTGATTTGAACTTACAGGTATAATACTGACTGAAAAAAAGTACATATAATTCTCAACTCAGCCATAAGGATTTTAGGTAACACCCTCTCCATATAGATATAAATATTTCTTAATTTCTCAGGAAAATGAAAAAAAATGTTATCCAACACTTTTTTCTGAAGTATCTGAGGTGCTCAGCCACAAGGAGAAAAGATACTTTATTCTAAGTTTCTGTAGTTCCAATTATGTTTATGGCTTGATAAAATGAAATTACAGATAGAACACCGGCCCTGGAGTCAGGAGGCCCTGAGTTCAAATACGACTCAGACACTTAACACTTACTAGCTGTGTGACCCTAAGCAAGTCACTTAACCCCAACTGTCTCACCAAAAAAATAAAACAAAAACAAAATGAAATTACAGTGCTATCAAAAAAACAAACAAAAAAACAACCGAAAGATAATAGGTTAAACCACATTATAGCAAACTTGAAGGTTATGAATTTCCATCTTATAAGCTATTTGTTTGCAATAGATACATCTCATCCTCTTTTAAAACTGTCTGTAACTCTCATGATGCTATCGACTCCCAATGCAAGAATTAAAGGAATTCTGTTATATCAGTAATTTAAAAACAAGAACAAAACATCTTTCAAAGACATGAGGTGTAGGCAATTATTGCAGGAAACCCTTAAGTGATTATCTATTATTCAGTGCTGCAATCAGGTCTGGAAACCCTGAGGTAGATCAAATTCTGGGGCCCTAGAAGGAGACAGTGTGGATATTGCATAAAGCATAAGTTAATTAGCAGAAACCTACTACCTTAGGGTCTAAGGTGCCCCCAAGATAGGTCTGGCTCCCCCGTACAGAGCCTCAGTTTCAGAGGGGACTACCCCAATCCCCAGTCTTTGCTGCCTTAAATACATTCACATTCTGTTATTCCAGCTGCGGTTACCTTTCAAGTAAGCAAGCCCTATTACCTACTTCCTCCCAGTGCTCTAGGTCTCCATTTGTTAAAGAAACATCCCAAACAATGGATCAGTTTATCTTGGGAGTGGGTCCCTTGGGCTTTGCCTCTATCATAATGAAGTATAACCAGGTCTGTCCTCCTCTAAAGGGTGGGGCTTTTTCAAATATTCAGGATCCAGCAACAGAGCAGTGAAGATGAATAATTAAAGGCTTTGAATCACAGGCTTTCCTAACATTCAGTACTTTATTAACAATAAGAAGCAATTAGTCAGTACCTACAATGTACCCAGTACTACATTGTGTATTATGGGAGATGCAAAATAATTAGAAGACAGGGTCCCTCCCCCTGAGGAACAGACAATCAAGCAGGGAAGACAAGTCATGCAGACTTGATAGCAAAAAGAAAACATCATTGTCATTGTTTTTCCCTAGTAGCCTTAGCATCCATTCTGTTAAATACAAAATGTACTGGAAGTTCAAACTGTATCTCATTCCACAAGAAAAAAAATATATCTATATGTGTGTACGTAGACATATCTGTATATACATCGATATGCATATGTGAATTTAGATACAGTTGATAGATGTATATACACACATGAAGAAAGATAAATAAATTTACTTGGCCCCTTTTTAGAGTAAAAAGAGAGGCTATCTGGATAATTTTGTTATATCCACTATGTCCCTAGTACAGTGTCTTACAAAGAGTGAGAGTATCCCCCCCAAAAAATGCTTGCTGAGTTGAATCCTGAAGTTTCACACTTTTACTAGAGAGTAACAAAAGAAGATGACATGTAGAAAGCAGTTATAGACTTTGAGATCCTCATCATTTTGCTTGGACTATTTCAATAGACTCCTAATTGGTCTCCCTGACTCCAGTCTTTCTCTTTTGCAGTTCATCCTCCGTGTAGTTTTAGGAGACCAGAGGGGCAAAACATTGCATACACCTAGCATACAAGGTTAGGGCAGTGGTTGTTTATGATGAAGTATTTTTCTGTATTACAATGGATGGCAGTAATAGATACAGTAATGATTATTAGGTAAAAATAAAAGGCTTCAACAAAACTTATTTTCTTTAAAAAAAGTGAATCTCAGAGGTATGTTGAAAATGTTAGCCACCCACCCAACTTTAGGAAGATGGGTAAGGAGGGGATGTAAATTAGAGACAAAGAAAATGAAATTGAGGAAAATCATAATGTTGCTGGCAGAGCTGAGATTTGATTAGATTGTAAAATCCTTGAGGACAGGGGCCATCAGTGCCTGGCACATAGTAGGTGCTTAATAAATATTGACTGATTGACTGGCTCAAGTGGATTTTGCTTATCAGTGGGTGAGCTTTTCTTTAAACCATACAGATAACTTTCTAAGGTGGATAAGAACCAAATGCTAGGCTTCCCTCCTCCAGAGAAAATAGAAGTGTAGTTTCCTTTTCACCAATGTGCCAGAGACAAGAGATACAGAGATGGAAAGAAGACATAATTTGTGCCCCAGAAGAGAATGTGGTAGGTGTAAAGAAAGTCTGGGAAAATTTGAGGAGGAAGAGAGATCACTTTCAGCTGTGTGTGTGTGTTGGGGAGGCGGGGGAGATTGGGGGTGCAGGAGGATTGAGGAGAGAGATCAAGTTCAGTAGACAAGGTGCCACCTAGGCTGAATCTTACAAGAATAGAAGGATCTCACCAAGTGGAGATGAAGATGGGAGCATGTTTCGGGCATCTATGTCAGGGAGTACACTGCACAAGGGCTAAACAGTCCTGGCTGGCTACAACTGACAGTGTGTGCAGGGGAAAAATAGGTTAGACAGAGATTGTTGTGGCCTTTGAAGGACATGCTAGGGACTTTATAGTTTATGTACAGGGAACAGGGAGAAAATAAAAGTTTTTGAGCAGAGGTATAATATTAGGAAAATTTTATCCTAGAAAAATAACTGTGAAGGATGGTTTGGAAAAGAAGATAGGACTGGAAGAACAGTTAGGAGACTGCTAGAAAAATCCAGGTGAAAGACAAAAGGAAAGGGGAAAAGGAAAAGTGAGGGAGAGGGAAGGAAGGTGAAGGGAGGGAACGAGGGGGAGAGACAGAGAGAGACAGACAGAGAAAGACAGAGAAAGAGAGACAGAGAGACAGAGACACACAGAGAGATGAAGAGAGATGGAGGTGGGTGGGAAGGAGGCAGAGAGAGAAATATTTTGAAAGAACATTAAGGATAAAGTACCTGCCCTGGATTCAGGAGGACCTGAGTTCAAATTCGGCCTCAGAGACTTGACATTTACTAGCTGTATGACCCTGGGCAAGGCACTTAGCTCTCACTGCCCCGTGAAGAAGAAGGAGAAGAAGGAGAAGGAGGAGAAGAAGAGGAGAAAGAGAAGAGGAGGAGAAGGAGGAGGAAGACGAAGAAGAAGAGGAGGAAGAAGAAGGAGAAGAAGGAAAGGAAGGAAGGAAGGAAGGAAGGAAGGAAGGAAGGAAGGAAGGAAGGAAGGAAGGAGGGAGGGAGGGAGGGAGGGAGGGAGGGAAGGAAGGAAGGAAGGAAGGAAGGAAGGAAGGAAGGAAGGAAGGAAGGAAGGAAGGAAGGAAGGAAGGAAGGGAGGGAGGGAGGGAGGGAGGGAGGGAGGGAGGGAGGGAGGGAGGAAGGGAGGAAGGAAGGAAGGAAGGAAGGAAGGAAGGAAGGAAGGAAGGAAGGAAGGAAGGAAGGAAGGAAGGAAGGAAGGAAGGAAGGAAGGAAGGAAGGAAGGAAGGAAGGAAGGAAGGAAGGAAGGAAGGAAGGAAGGACACTAGATAGGAGGTGAATAATGTAAAATAAGACTGGAAAGATTAGGCTAGCTTCTAACTGAGGAGATTCAGGCTTGGAAGTTTCTATTTTACCTTGTAAGCAATAAGGAGTTTTTGAACAAGGGAGTGAGTAATATGGTCAGAGATGTGCATTAGGAAGATGATTTTGGCAGCTGTGCAAAGATGGATTGTAGAGGTGAGTGTCTGGAAGCAAGAAAATCAGATAAGAGATCTGTTACTATAGTCTAGGGTAGAGGTGCTCAGAACCATTGAATGTTAGAATTAATAGAGACTTTAGGATCTAATATCACTTCTGTCTTTTATGGTAAGAAAAATGAGCACAAGAACAATTAAAGAAATATCTAGTGCTGACAGTTTAGGAGACACCAAGTTTGTAACAGCAGTCCCCTCTCCCAAAAGTGAATGAAAGTATTGGGAGGGGGATTTACACCCATTTCTTGGTTCTCTTGTCAAAGAGGAAATGAGGGTAACACCAAAGGTGGTTCCATCTCTTCCTCACTTTTCTTTTCTGTTATTCACATACCAGCACAAAGCTGACATCCTTCACCAACCCTTTCATGCCTCTCACCCATGGTAGTGAAAATACCTAGATCTATGGCCTCCAATAAGTATGGCCTCCAATAAGTATGGCCTCCAATAAGATTCTGAGAATAGGATGGCTGTTATTAGATGAAAATTGAAAATCACTGGTACTATAGCAGACACTTGCCTTCTGTTCCCACCTTCACATTTTTACCTTGTTTTGGCCAATGGGAAAACTATGGAGAACAAGAAAACATCAAAAGATCACATAATTAAGAGATTGTTGGTAAACCTAGTTAACAGTTTGGGAAGACTGATGGGGTTGGAAGCCAATAGAAAAGAGGTTAAAGAATGGGCAGTGAGGAAAGGTGGTAAAGTCATTGGTCAATCTTGTAAAAAGTTCTGGAAAAATAATGGGGTTAGAGGCCAGGAGAAAATGGGTTAAGGAATGGGTAGCAAGATGTAGACTAATCTTCTCTAGAAGATTATTAGTGGAGGGGATGGCAAAGTTAAGAAAATTGGGTTGTGCTTTTTTCCTTTTCTTTTTAAGGCTAGGTACACTGAAGCAAATTTGTAGGCAAGGTAATGGACAATAATAGGGGGAAAACCAAGATGACAGAAAAAAGGAAGGAGGAGATCCTGAGGAATTGAAACACTGGTCTTGAAAGGAGAAGAGCCATCTGTTTCTTTGAAACCCTAGCAAAGGAGAGAGATTATGAGGTGTTGAAGATATGGGGATGAGGGAGATCATGATGGATCCTCTTAATCTTCCCAGTAAAGGGAAAGGTGAGTTAATCTGCTAGGAAAGGAGGGAGTTGGGAGTAGACCTATAAGCTTGAGGACAAAGGAGACTACACTGAAAGGTGTTCCAGTGAGTCAATCAAAGATGAACAAAATAAGATGAACAATGACATTGGGGGGGGGGGAGATGGAGACAAAGGACCTGCTCGAGAATCTGTTTTGATATTAAGAAAGTCATTTAACCTCTCTAAGCCTCATCTATAAAATGAAGGAATTAGACAATGTTTCTTCCACTTCATTTTTTGGGGGGGAGGGCAGGGCAATGAGGGTTAAGTGACGTGCCCAGAGTCACACAGCTAGTTAAGTATCAAGTGTCTGAGGCTGGATTTGAACTCAGGTCCTCCTGAATCTAGGGCCAGTGCTTTATGTACTGTGCCACCTAGCTGCCCCATTTCTTCCACTTCTAAAGTTCATGATCCTTCTATTACCACCCAGGAGAGAGCTGTCCATTGAACTTGAATCCACTCAGTTTTGTTTTGACTTCTTCCAGCAGGCCTGAGAAGTTTTAGAATCAGGAGTCAGTTGGTGGTGTTGACCAGATAGTATGTATGACAGGGAAGTTTTTACTATGTTTTATTCCTTTTGTCAAAAGGAACATTCCTTCTTTGTTCCTTGGAAAATAAAAGTGAATTGTTTAAGCAATGTCTACAATTAAGTATATACCTTAAGCTCAATCCCTGTCTCTGATTCCATCTCATAACTTTCCCACTGCTGTGACTCATTTCTTGTGTAACCTTGGGCAACTCTCTTAAAATATTTGTACTTCGGGGCAGCTAGGTGGAGCAGTGGATAAAGCACCAGACCTGGACTCAGGAGGACCTACAATGTGTTGGGTACTCTATTCCACTGAACCAATATGAGTTTTAATTTATTTAAATTCCATTAAATCCTCAACAATTCTACATTAAAAGAGACACTGAAGTTTAGAAGTGTGAAAACTTGCAAATGGCAAAAACTTTAATGAAATACTGTTAAAGATTTGTGAGATGGGTTGATCAAATCATAAACAGCTATGGTAGATATGCTGTGAATTTGATCAGATTTTTAAAAAAAAGAATATCTTTATTCTTGAAGCTATGCAACTAGGGGATATGTATTTTCACATCCAAAGACACAAAATTATATGAACCAAGATGGCTATGTGCCCCCTTTGCCTCTTCAGAATCTCTGTTTTCTTCTGTTTCTTTTAGGAGACTGCAAAATCATACTGTGAAAGTTGAATCTCTCAATGCTAGCAAATTACTTTTAAAGTACAAAAAGAAAGATGTCCAGAACACTGTTATGACTTTATTCATATACTTGTATATATGTAAATGTGTATCTTTGGAACATCAGAAAACAATACCTGTACCATTGCCTTAGACAATAACAAAATCACACTATTGTCTTGAAGAAACCTTGGGCTCAGGATTGTTTTGTTTTTATTATTACTCTTTTCTGCCTGCACCTACTTTCACCCCACCAACTTCAGCACAAGGGTGATTTAATTCATAATAACCAAAGTACTGGCACTACATTGTTGTTGCTGAGAAGAAGGGGAATAAAAGAAATCAATGATTATCTTTCTTTTTTTTTTCCCTCTTCACCTTCCCTATGGTATATCCCATCCTGAAGGCATATAACTGAATGTTGACACCCAAACTTTATAAGCCAATAAGCTTTATATGTTACTTAGACTTGAAACTGTCACTGGAGGAATGATTTCACAGGCAAAAGAATCTCAGAAAACTGCAAGAAAAAAAGAAGCAAAAAAGGGGGAAAATACCATTATGAAGAGTTAGTTATGAGAAAAGATGCCATAGTCATTGAAGATCTAGAATCCTCCAAGCCAACTATAACCACAAAAGAGGGCAAAGATGCTTCATTCTTCAGCTTCATTAAGGTATTAAGACACTGCCCACAGGCATAATGACTCAAGCCTTTCTGCAAAACATGGCTAAAGGGGGCAAAAATACAGAATTGCACAATCTACTTTAGAGGGAATGCAGAAGAAGAGTTCTGTTCTGGAAATATAACCCTCAGACAGGTTTCTCATACATACACACACACAGCTGTTACTATAATAATAGTTTTTAAGAGCAGCACAGCCTGAGAAGGTAGTCATCTTCCCTATTTCCTTTTAGCTTGCTTTATGGAGGTTGCCAATTTGTAGATAAAACCACCTGTCCACTAAGAATTATATGGAAAACACCAAAGAATTTCACACATGCCTTAAAATAGCTAATATGGGATAACAGTTTCCAGGCACAGCCAACCTGAGCCAAATATTTGTAAGTCACCTGAGGGGAAAATATCCATTTCACATTCCTAATACTGTGAAAAATCTAAGCATCACAGTCATTCATTTTTTAGATGATCATAAACTTTTTAGGTTTGCTTTGACACTAATTAGTCTTTGAAGTATATATCAAACCAAGTAGAAAATGAAGTACATTTTGTTGGAAAATGTGTTGGAAAAACATATTTGGGACAAAAATTGGACCTTTTGTGAAGTGATTCATCTGTAGGGGCCAGAAAAAATTCTTTGTTCAAAGTCTTTTTCTACTGTAACTTATAACCTGACATAACTAGTTCAAATGTCACCTTATGAAAGTGTACCTCATACCGTTCCATACATACCAGTGCCAACTTTCCCCTGAGGTTACCTTCCATTGACATCGTATAAATCTTATACGTAATTATTTTCAAGTTGTATCCCTCATTAGAGTGTGAGCTCCCTGAGGATAGACTATGGTTTTTTGGGGTTTTTTTGCCTTTCCTTGTATCCCCAGAACTAAGCATAATGCTTAGCACACAGTACTTGCCTTATGTATGCTTACTTGACCTACTAAGTGGCAGTGACTTAACCACATTATTGTATGTTACACAGGACTCAAAGCTTACTTTTTTATATGGTAAGTGTAAATTAATTGCCACCAAACTTACACAGAGAAAGAAAAATATTTTGCTCCAAAAAGATGTGATTATTGTTTGATAGCTTCTTAAAATATACTGTATATGTCAAACTTATGAAACATACCCCAGCTCCATATCCGTTTACATAAAACAGAGATATCTCTAAGTTGAGGCAGTAGACAAAAATCTGTTTTTCTCTTTTTTTGACCACTAAGATCAAAAGAAAAGTATATACTTTGTTTTGATCCCATTACTTCCTATGAGCCTAGAGAATATACATCAAAGAAAAAGGTATGCAGTTCTCTTTATTAACACTAACAGGATCCAAAGTTGAAAATCTTTTCCAGGCTGCTACACCTCACTTTAAAATAAATCATATTTCTGTTATATCATGGTAGATATTCCATAAAGTTTTATTTTATTTTTCAGGGTTCCCCCATTTTAAAAATAAGAAACTTGTTTTTCACCATATAATATAAAATATATGTTTATATATTAATCTAATATTATTAAGTAAAATATAATTCCTATTTTTTAGTTGGTTCCAACATCCCCCATAGTATCATGTAGGTGGAGATGGGGAGTGAATCAAAGGCAGTTGCAAATCATATTTGAGGAGTGCAATGATTCCTCACATCTGAAGTCTATTGAAAGCTCATGAGTAAAAACTTTGGGAACAAATCCTTTTTGTTCAAAAATATGTCAGGAGAGAAAATCTCGACAACTAAGAGCTATGATTGGTCAGAAATTATGTATTTAGTTTTCTACTCTAGTCAATAAAGAAGTTTATAGGTTTGAATGTTTTCCAGGAAAAACTAAACCTGACAATGGAAAATGATTCACAAAGATTTTTACATTAGAACTTGCTCTTTAAAGCTCCCTAAAACACCACGGTGATTTTACTTAATGTCTTTGCTGAAATAAAGTTATCTTCAGGGGGGAAAAGCAGGCAGTTGATGAGACTAGTATATTGACATTTTTATTAAATCAACATCATTACCATTAACAAGTTTGTTGAGCACTAGGAGAGGCATTAGAGATACAGAGAGGCAGAAGGCATAGTCCTTGACCCCAATGAGCTTTTCATTTATCTGGGGACATGAGACACATGCCTAGTAAAATATAAGCTCCTTATGGGCAGAGATTGTTCTTTCACTCATTGATTTTTGTCCTTGTGTTCATAACACAATAAGAAATTAAATGTCTGTCATTTGTACAAAAAACCCCAACAGTAAATATGCTATTTACTAAATAATCCTAGTACAATCATTATAGAATTTCAGATCAAAAGATAAAATCACTGAGAAATGGCCAGTCATGTAAGGACTTAAATAAGAGACAGGACTTAACTTGACCCTTGAAGAAACAGAAGGGCTTAGGTAAAAATTCAACTTTATTTAAGTTATTTATTAAATGCCTACTATTCGAAAGACACTATTTCAGGTATTGGGGATAAGACAAAAAGAAAGAAATAGTTCAGGTCTTAAAGAACTTGGTATTATATAATATGTATATGAATAAATAAGTACAAAATAATTTGAGAAAAGGTAAAGCAGGGAATTGAGGCAACCAGGTGGCTAAATGGATAGAACACTAAGACTGGAGTCAGAAAGACCTGAGTTCAAATCCAGCCTCAGACACTCACTAGCTGTGTGACCCTGGACAAGTCACTTAGCCTCTGCTTGCCTTAATTCACTAGAGAAGGAAATGGCAAACCATTCTAGTATCTTTGCCAAGAAAACTCACATGGGGTCACAAAGAGTCAAACACAACTAAAAGACTAAACAAGGACAACAAAGCAATGTATCAGGACAGGCTTCACAGATAAAATGCACATGCATTGAGCCTTGAATGAGAATAACAAGAAGGGAGATGAGAAAGGAGCACATTCCAGGCAAGATGAGGTGAGGGGTAAGGTAGGAGGGAAAGCCTAAGCAAGACAGAGAGTAAAGACAGTTGAAAGCACACAGTGAACAGGCTCATTTACTTGGAATATAGGGGCTCATATAATAGAGTATTGAGATATTCAACTGGAATGATCAATAGGGAGAAGACAGACTGTAGAAGGTTCTGAATGTCAGATTAAGAACTTAAGTCAGAATTTCTGTCTTGAAGAATGCTATGGTATTCTATGGGATTTGAATGCAGAGAAAATGTCAGAGACAGTTAATTATCTGGAAGGAGTCACTTTTCCAGATAATTCTGCATTCTTCCCACTCAGCTAGGGCATACTTCTACCTAAGGAGACTTAGTAAGGATTCAGGCTTCCTCTCCTTCTCCCATCTCAGACTTAACCCTTCTATTTTCAGAATCACAGGTACCATTACTATGGAGGAGAAGGTATCATCTAGGTCAAAAGTCACAACCTATCCCTTACATACCTTCCCTGGTTCCCTCCAACACACAGTTCCTTCCCAAGCCTAATAAATGAATGAATGAATAAATATACACACTCTATCTATTTTCTTTCTTTCTATCATCTATCAACATAAATGTGCAAATATATATGCCCTTATCAGATATAATGAGCAATATGAATGTTCTGTTCAAAAGCCTAAAAGGGGGGGGGGCAGCTAGGTAGCACAGTGGACAGAGCACCAGCCCTGGAGTCAGGAGAACCTGAGTTCAAATCCGGCCTCAGACACTTAACACTTACTAGCTGTGTGACCCTGGGCAAGTCACAACCCCAATTGCCTCACCAAAAAAAACCAAAACCAAAACCCAAAAAACCCAAAAAGCCTAAAAGGGGACTGAGGAATAATGAAGACTGAAAGTCTTCAAGGGGAGGATGGCTAACAACTGACTGGGAATGTGTCAAAGGAATGCCTGCCTGTTCAGGTATGGGCTGAAACTGATGACCTTTACCTTTACATAGTTTTATGACACTATGAAAGAGGAAAAAAGGGAATCCACATTCCTCACCTCCATGTAGGAGTTAATGTCTATAAATAGCTGTTGTCTGTCATATGGCTAGCTCCGACTATTGTACTTGAGTTGACCATAAAGTTCTGCTTTTAAAGGTTCCATCAATATTTCAAGCTTAAAATGGCATGAAATGTTGATTGAGATTTCCCCTCCTCCTGCTGAGGTCACACTTTTGCTACTGGTGGAACAGTACTGATATATCTCTAAGTGGTTTCATGTTCCTGCTTGGGACTGACTGGATTGACACTTGATGTGTTTGAGGTTTTGATTCCTGGACACTATACCACCTGGGAGTGGTGGTGGCAGAGGTCTGCTCACTCACTCAGCACTCCTGTGGTGAGCAATGGTGGCAATCCAGACATTTAGAAGACCTAGTATCTTTCACAATCATCTAAGGAACAAATTATTAACCCACCACAGCCAGCTTCTGTAGAGCTGGAGCTGGTTGGTAGTGGTAGAAGGCCTTGGCATTTGTATTGAGCTACATTTGCAAGTTTCTGCCCCTGGATGTTGGGAGGTGGTTTAATTTGGTCCAATAGTGTTGACTGATATGTTGTTAATAGGTCTTACTATGCTTCTATTTTTAGTAAATTACCTTTTTTTACCACTACAATGTGATATCATGTAATTGAGATTAAAACTACTCAATTATAGGAGAATTCTGAGTAGAAATCTGGGCTTAGAGTACTAATATGAATAGCTATAAATCTGAGCTAGGTTTTATAAGTAGGCACTACAAAATAAATGAATTATTTTCAAAAACAGTATACTAAATCTCAAATTTAGCTGAATTCTTTTAACTAAATCACAAAGCATTTATTAAATTTCTCCTGTGTAACCCAAACTGTGCTAGCCACGGTGAGTATTAGAAAAGATATCAAAAAAAAAAAAAAAAAAGAAAGAAAGAAAGAAAAGAAAAGAAAAGAAAAGAAAAGAAAAAAAGAAAAAGAAAACATATCTAGATAACACAGCTCCCTGTCCTTGGGGACTTTTCATTCTAGTTTGAGGAGATTTTTAAAATATGAAATAAAAGAACCACATAAGAGCTGATCTTCTAAGGGGTTGGATTGTTTGGTATTGTGCTACACGAATTGATGGGTTAGAACACAACAGGAAAGATTCGGGGAGACAGAAGTTTTTGAAGTTTCTACAGGCCATGCCCTGTAACATAACCATGACAATAAACACCTTCCAATTACATGGTCGGTCTATGACACAGGAAGGCATTTGTCATATTTCCAAAGAAGCTTGTTGGCTTAAGGGGACTGCTCACGCTTGCTTTTACCAACCAACCTCTTTATGTTCTCTGCTCCAACTCCCCCACCCCCCAATTCCCCAATTCTTCCTCCTTAATAAACTTTCTCACTCAGGGGCTTCCACGTTATAGCTTAAGTTATGGAGTGGCTAAATCTTTAGAAGAAAGTGAAGAGACAGTTTGCCTACTGGTGTTAGCATTTGCTGATGCTATTCCTGGCACTGGGCAACACATGTTTTTAATAAACTTGTAAAAAAAACAGTGTAGATCTAGCTGTAAATATGTTTTGCTTGGTAATGCAGGCTGAATATAATGATGAGATTGACAGGTTTTTTTTTTTTTTCTAAAACACATACTGAAATACAAAAAAAAAGGGAATGGTTTGAACGATGAGGCCCTAAGACAGTACCGGGATACCAATACTGTGTTGATAATTATTGTTTATGACAACAGTCAATTTACAGTAAAAACATGCTGCTGTCTTCCTTGTTCACAGCATTACAACTTTTGTTTAGTCCCTTAGAAATATCCAGCTCCATGTGAAGTAGACTCTATCTATAATTAGAACTAAGCAACACAATCAGATGCCTGTCAATATCATGGCAGGCGGCTTAAAATGTAGAAAATTCAAAGGTACTGATACTGACGGCTGTGGGAAATCAGTCTTTAAAGTAGTATATTTCAATTTTCATCAATACAAGTGAAATTCTTATGTGAATAAGAATGCATACATAGGTAGGCAAGCTAATTTGTCTAAGTACAGAAAATGAAACTGGGGAAGTTGAACAATAAAAGAAGAATGTGAGATAATGTCACATTTTTAAAAAATCTGAAAAGATGACCAGGAGGACCTTTAATCATTTTTATTCTGGTAGTCAGGGCTGGGAAGGAGAAGACCTGGTCTCTGCCACTTACTAGCTATGGAACCTGGGCAAGTTTGAGCACCAGTTCCCTCAACCGTAATGTAAAGGGAGGGGCTGGACAAAAAAACGATCTTCAAGGATCCTTCTTGTTCTGTGGAATTCTATGAGCTTTACCTGAGCCTTTTTTCTTTTTTGGAGTACTATTTTGTATAAACATTTATTAACAGCTGTTACTGAAAAAGCATTTTCTTTTAAAAGCTTTCAGAACCCTCATTAGATGCAGCAGGAAGTAGGAGCTTGAGAGCTGGCTTCAGAATCATGAAGACTGGGTTCAAGTCTCCTTTGACATATGCTAGCAGTGTCTAGCAATAATCTTCTCAGTCCCATTGGCAATTCTATAAGACTACAGAATAGGTATAGTGGGAGGGAGTTCCCCATACCAATGAAAACATAGCTAATGAAAAAAAATCTTCTGTTGCCTTCTTGGATGAACACTATTTTGGCCTATAACATTAGGAGTCAAGTATTTTCTAATATTTAAAATGTCAGAGGCCAATTTTCCTTGAATATGAAAAAAGATACATCAAAAGATAAATGTTATGTATGCAAATATATACACATGCATGTATCTTATCACAGAATAATTATAATTCACATGTGTATTAAGCCCAAAAGAAAACTATCTTAGACTCTTCTCTAAAAGCTTTAGAAATGCATTATTAAAACTTTCATATTTCACTTAATATGGTCCTTTAGAAATAGAAGTTACATTTATCTAAGTTTATAGAAGTCAAATTAGTAAGATTTGAAAAGTATTCCAACAAATTAAGGGTGCACTTAAAGAATATTTATCTGTTTTCTCTATTCATACATATATACACGTATATGTGTAAATATATAATATTAAAATTATATGTAACACACACATACAAACAACTTAGAAGTCTGTGTATACAGCAAAACATAAATTCACCAGATTTTTTTGGTTAAATTACAGATGTATCTGTAAACCACAATTATCCTAATTGATATTTCATGAAGATTCAACTGTATAGATGCTAGTGATTTACAGTTCTTTAAATTACTATACAGCAGATATCAGTGAGCACCTGATAGGATAATAGATTTATAGCTGGATTTTACAGATGAGGAAAGTGAGGGCTAAACAGGTTAAGGGACTTGATCAAGGTCACACAGTAGCAGAGATAGGATTTTAAACCAAGATGCTTTGACTCCAGTGCCTGTGGTCTTCCCATTTCAAGGCTCTGTGCTTCAGAGATCTCATAAAGTAGTTAGGAAAGCAAGCTATACTCAAATTAAGAAGATGGTCAATAGTTCAAAGCAATATATGAAAACCTTCTAATAGGTTGTATAGATAAAAAACACTAATGCCATTTAGAGGAAGAAGAAGAAGAAGAAGAACTGTGATAATTACAAAGGGTGTACAGAGGAGGATGCCACAGAGGGGAGAATATACAAGGAAGCATTTGGGGGATTATCCCTAGATTATGGAATGAAGTATGTGATTTGAAGTATGAAATGAAGGAATACAGTATCACAAACTGAGAATTAGAAGAGACCATGGAGCACATTTGGTTTAATGTTCTCACTTGACAGATGAGGAAATGAGGCCCAGGGAGGTTAAGTTGACTTGTCCAAAGTCACATAAAAAGCAAATGAATAATTGATAATGATAAAGCATTGTTTAAGTCTTTCCCATATGCCAAGAGCCTGGTAGAAAGAGCTGAAGATACAAATACAAAATTGAGAAGTGTTGGCCAGGGCAGGTAGTTTTGGTCCAGAGTTGTGGTTCTCAAGGAGCAGCTAGGTGGTGCAGTGGCTAGAGTGCTGGGCCTGGAGTCAGAAAGACTCATCTTTGTGAGTTCAAATGTAGCCTCAGATACTTACTAGCTGTGTGACCCTGGACAAGTCAGTTAACCCTGTTTGTCTCTGTTTCATCATCTGTAAAATGAGCTGGAGAAGGAAATGGCAAACCATTCTAGTATGTTTGCCAAGAAAACTGCAAATGGAATCACAAAGAGTCAGATGTGATAACAACAATAGGAAACCCTGAGTGTCCACAAGATTCTTACAGGGTTTCTCTTTCCTCCTTATCTATTTTTCTCAATTACAAGTAAAATCTTTTTTTTTTAATTTTGAGTTCCAAATTCTCTCCCTCCTTCCCCTCAGGCAAGCAATTTGATATGGATTATACTGGGGGAGTCTTGCAAAATATATATTCATATTAGCCATGATGCAAAACACAGACCCTTCCTGCACCCTCCTAAAAAAACCACCACAAACCCAACAACAACAACAAAATAAAGTAACAAAAAGTATGCTTTGATCTGCATTCTGATTCCATCAGTTCTTTCTCTGGAGATGAACATTTTTTGTCATAAGTCCTTTGGAATTGTCTTGGATCACTGTATTGCTCAGAATAGCTAAATCATTCACAGTTGATCATTGTACAATATTGTTACTGTATACAATGTTATCCTAGTTCTGCTCACTTCACTTCGCATTAGTTCATCTGAATCTTCCCAGGTTTTTCTTTCAAGGCATTTTCGAGGTCAAAACTATTTGCAAAATAATGCTTTAAACTTGTAATACAGTAAATATTCATAGGCACACATGAACAAAACCACTTATGAGTTCCTCAGTAATTCTAAAGAGTATATGCGGGACAGCTAGATGGCACATTGGATAAGCACCAACCCTAGATTCAGGAGGACCTGAGTTCAAATTTGACCTCAGACACTTGACACTTACTAGCTGTGTGACCCTGGGCAAGTCATTAACCCTCACTGCCCCGCCAAAATATATATATATATATATATATATATATATATATATATATATAAGAACAAACAGTATGAGAACCAATGGTCTAGAGAATCATGGGGATGGTGAATGGAAGCCTAGGTGAGTTGAATATTTGACAGTGATTGAGGAAGATTTCATCTCAGATGTTTCAATATAAAATCCAATGTTTTTTTTCCCCATACCATGCATGTTGCCTTTCATGGGTAAGGTCAGATTATGGAAAGTCTTAAATGCCAGACTAAAGAGTTTGAACTTTATCCTGTAGACAGTGAGAAACCATCCATGAGAAACTCCCTCAGTACGAATGTTTGTGTAGGACAATACCAAAATCGTGTTTTACATAAAGATTAAATTGGATATATACTCAGAAGGAATTAGAAGTGGAGAAAGATAAGTAGAGCACTTAGGAGACTGTAATTATATCCTAGTTTGAAGTAATAAGAGCCTGAACTGGGATAGAGGAGGAGGATATTGGGGGCGGGGGGGGGGGGAGAGAATGGATGAACATAGTTTTCATAAGAAACCTTATGAAAGACAGTTCAATGGAGCTTGCTGATTGATTAGATATATGGGGCATGGGAAAAAGAGGAGTCAGATCTTTCCAAAGACCTGTTGGAATGTGGGTATCATTACTAATCTTGTCTTCATGCTGAGCATTGGTGCAGAGTTCATATTCAGTTACAATAAATCATGGTGTTTGATAGTAAAGAATGCAAGACCAGATATGAAGTTTAGCTGAAACAGAGATATGAGACGGGTAGTTGGGAAATAATATTAAAGACTGACTATGACTGAAAAAGGGAAAATGACCAATCAAGGTCTAAGATGGAAGGGTGAAAAGGTAGGATACTTTTACTTTTTATAGATGTACTTGCTTTTAATTGTGAGAAAATTCCCTGATCTGTGGCATGAATGCATTTATTTCATGATAAGCCAAGGTTTTTATTTGAGCCAAAGGGCTGAGAATTGTTGATCTGCAAGGTGGTAAACTTTTTATCTACAAACAAAAGTGTTTGTTTACTAAGTCACAGAAGAGGGTGTAATCTGTGTTGATGGAGGGAATACCCACATGGTTGAATTCATGAATCCTTATCATCGAATCATATGTGTAATTACCATGATTCTAAACTGAAATAAACTCAATCAATGAGCATTTGTCCAGCTCTTATTATGTGCCAAGAATAATGGTAAGTACTGTGGATACAAATAAAGATGAAAAAGAAAAAAAAAAGGTCCCTTCCTTCACTGAGCTTACATTCAAGTAGGAGAAGGGGGTGGGGTGGGGTGAGAATAACATGTAAATAAGCATGAACATGCAAGAGATATGCATTGTAAATGTAATCTCAAGAGGTAGGCATTAGTCATAGGAGTAGAAGAAAGAGAGAAGACTTGAAAAGTCCTGCAGAAGGTGGGATTCTTATTTTTATAAGAGGAAAAGTATATTCAGATTTGTTTTGGGGAGAAACATTCAATTTCTAAACCTTATAGGACAAACACTTGTTTTGTTTTGTTTTGTTTTCTGGAAAACAGACCAGAAGGAGCTGCCTGACTACCTTTGCCCCCATTGGTTTCTTAATCTTAGAGCTCCCTTCCCATCACCTCTATTTCTGCCTGTCATTTTATCCATCCTTCAATGTCCAGCTCTGATGTCAACTCTACTGCATGACACCTTCCAAGATATCCATAGTGGTTAGTGACCACTTCTTTACCTTATCTCAATTCACCTTATACTCTAAAGCAGGGGTTCTTAATATTTTGTGTGTGTGTGTGTGTGTGTGTGTGTGTGTGTGTGTGTGTGTGTGTGTGTGTGTGTGTTTTAGACTTCTTTGGGAGACCTATGGATTCCTCAGAATAATGGTTTAAATGCAAATAATAAGACACATAAGCTAATAACAACAACAAAAAAGCAAATATGCTGAAATACAATCATCTAATTATTTTTTAAGTTATTTTTTTTCAACTTAGACTTATAAGGATCTCAGGTTAAAGACTTCTGCTCTAAAGCAGGGATTAAACTTTTTCCACTAGCAACCCCTATTCACCCGAGAAATTTTTACCGACCCTGGGTATATAAGTATATCAAAAAGGTACACATAATCTCTGAGCCACAGTTTAAGAAGTTTTGTTCTAAAGCATTTTTTTTTTTTTTGCGGGGCAATGGGGGTTAAGTGACTTGCCCAGGGTCACACAGCTAGTGTCAAGTGTCTGAGGCCCGATTTGAACTCAGGTACTCCTGAATCCAGGGCCAGTGCTTTATCCACAGAACACCTAGCTGCCCCCTCTAAAGCATTTCTTAATCAAATGGATATATGCATGAATATTTAATTACTGATTTGGGGGGCCAGGCCTGGGAATTCACTGCACTTCTTCTATAATAGTTAACATTTCTATAGCGCTTACCATATGCCAGGCATCATACTCAACGATTTACAATTATTATTCTCATTTGAACCTAACAATAACCCTGGGAGGTAAGTGCTAGTATTAGTCCCACTTGAGAAATAAGGAAACTGAGGCAAACAGGGTTAAATGATTTGCCTGGGGTCACACTGCTAGTAAGTATCTGAGGCCAGATTTGAACTCAAGTCTTCTTGACTCCAGGCCCGATGCTCTATCCACTGTGCTACTTAGCTGCCTGCTCTGAAATCTATAGTTTTTTGAAAAATTACTCCACTAGTACTGATTATTAACTACTCTGTAATTTATAGTTCTTGATAGTAGCCTGGGCAACTGAGATGTTAAATGACTTGCCCTTGTAGATTAATACATGTGTGCTTCCTCTGTATATTAATGTATTAATCCACATAAAAAAGTTTTGTCAAAAATGGATTTTATTTTTCTACTATTATCATTACCATCCCCTAAGCCACCTTGGAAAATTCAGGCTTACTAGTTGCTTTATATAACACTTAAAACACCCCAGGCTAAGAGACCCAAGCCACAGTGAGCCCTTAGGCACTTAACTTTAGGTATGTGCCAGAGGCTTAAGCCTCTAAGGGTAGGACTCAGAAATCTATACTTGGAAAGAGGGAGATAACAAAAACAACACAGTTAGGAGAAAGCTTCGGGCAGAACTCATGGAAATAGTAAGTCCAAACAAACAAACAAAACAAAACTTGGGAAACTTCTAAGTCAGGTGGTGGAATTCACGCCCACATTTCATTTAAAATGAGAAGTGAATCCAGTGCTTAGGTTTATTCCTTGCCACCCTCTCCCATCTCCCCAAGTTGAGCTTCCCTTTTATTTGTTTTCTTTCCCTATTAGAACTTAAGTTCCTTGAGAGCAGAGACTATCTTTCTCCTTGCTTATATTTGTATCACTAATGCTTAGTAAATGCTTAATAAATGTTTGTTGACTAACTGGCTGGAATTGATGCATTCTAGTAAACATGTGCTAACAAGAGTGACCTTGCATAGGGAAATCTATCGTCTTGACTTTAATAGTCTCATATAATTTTAGTGCTAGAAAGGACTTTCAGGTCATTAAGTCCAATGTTCTTATTTTACTTATGTGAAAACAGGGAGACAGAAGATATATTGCTTGACATAGGTCATACAGCTAGTTAGGTGGCAGAATCAGGAAAGGTTCTAAATCTCCTGACTCACCAGTCCAGTGCACTTTCCATCATATCACTCTGCTATTTTTCCCCCCAAGGGGAGGAAAAAAAAAAATCTAAAACACTGAAAATACATACTTTTTGGGGAAAAGGGGGTTAATGTGGTCTTTATAGCTATGATATGACTAACATGTGGTTCATCAAAACAATTATCTTTGTCGAAAGAATATATACACATACTTGACTCAAAATTTTTCTAAACTTCCATTAGTCTGTAAGCTCCTTGAGGGTAGGGTTTATTTTTTGCCTCTTTTTGTGTCCCTAGCACTTAGCACAGAACCTGGCACACAGTATAAATGCTTATTTGATTGATTGGCTGCTGGAATATGGCATAAGCACAATAAGGATTTAACTTCCTCTAAATTGTGAGTGCCTAAGAGAGATGGGCAATAATATTACACTTAATTTAACAAACCTTATCTACAGGTAAAACAGGAATTTGCTCTTAGGACACCTGGCACAGCCCTTGTTCCCTAAATCCTACTCTAACCAGTCTCCCAGGCAGTTTAAAATTGTAGTATTAGAAAACCACAATATTTTTTCAGCAGTAGTACCCCACTATAATAAAAAATAGATTAGGAAAATGAATCCACTAAACTGTCACTGGTTATTTATATGTTTAATGCTTCCATTCTGGACACAACCCTTGGGATAAAGTCCTCCTGAAGAAATAGATGACTGGAAGATGGGAGGGAAAAACAGACCAGAGCACTCTACAGGAGGGGCTCAAGGCTACAATGGAGCATCTGTGTCTGACCTGGTGATTGAAGAAGTACCTACCATGAAAAGGAAGGGAATGCTAGTCTTTCTTAGTTCACATGTTTATTGTGGGAATCGCTTGAAAAAAAAATGGGACAAGTACTCTGAAAACTAGGGAGAAGAATAAAATTTAGGTTGATACATTATAATATCATAATAAAGTACTACAGACTCAAAGAATGTCAGTCAGAAGAAACCTAAGAAGTAATTTATAGCACCTACCCAAACCATGAATACCATCAACAAAAAATCTCTGCCAGTGGGAGATGGCAATATAGCATCTACCTCACAGGGTTATTGTGAAGATCAGATGAGATAATTTATATATAATTTGATTGGTAAACTTTAAAGGGCTATTATTATCATTGCTATTATTAACAATGATCTTGTCCTCTTAAATCTAAATATTTCTTGTTCCTTCTACTCTCTTATGGCATGGTATCTAATCATAGACTCACAGAATAACAGTGCTGCATGGGTAATCTCAGAGGGCATCTTAGTTCCCTTTGCCAAAAAATTCTAGAAATTCCAAACTATATTCACTTTCTTCAACTACAGTGCATGTACTTTTGTACTGTTAGATGCTCATCATTGACAGTAAACACAGAAATCAAAGTGGCCACAACTTGAGTAATATGTTTTTTAAAACATGAGATAAATATGAATGTAATATAGGCCTTTTATTTCCCGTGGCCTAAAATTATCCTTCCAATAGCTGAAGGAGACTTACAATTCTAACATCAGGATACTTTATGGCAGGCTGGGGGTGGAATCTAAGCCTATGATTTCCTTGGTATAGGGAATTCCTGATAAGGAAAACTAACCAACTCAGAAAAGAACCTTCTTTGCAATTTATATCCTTAGAGATTTACCTGGGGCATTGAGAGGTTAAGTAATTTGCCAAGGATCACATGGCCAGTATGAGTCTGAGGAAAGACATGAACCAAAGCATTCTTAATTCTGAGGCCAGCTTTTTATCCATTAAAACATATTGTTTTTCTAAGTTGTGAATATAAAGACAAAAATGTGACAGTTACTGTACTTGTATAGTTTACATTTTACTGGGGTTAATATGATACATTTCCAGGTAATAGGATATGGGAAATATAAGAAGGGATTCAATATTTAAAATAAAAAAAAGAAATTTGGAAGCCCCATGGAAATACCACCTAAATACTCTGGGTATTACTAAATTGCTATATTTAGACATCTCAGATTCATGGAATTTTATGTTTTTATTTTCATAGGAATTCAATAAGAAAATGTACAACCTAATAACATATAAAAAACCATGAATTTGGTTTTTTATGCAGTCTTTTATGTTTGTTATATTGACTATTCAGAAAAATTTATGGTAGCTAGAAGGTCACAAATGTATACTGAGTGGACCTTGCCAATGATATAAGAAGGGCTGAACTCATACAAGCACAGTTATATTTGTAGGCTTTCTACTCTTCCTTTTTTTTTTTTTCAACTACCACTGTTCTTCCTGGCTAATACTTTAAATTCAGAAAGCAATAGACCTTTGTTTAAGTGCATGGAAAGAGTAACCATTGGGGGCAAGGATCAAGTATGCTTGCTCAGGTCATGTTTTCCAATCTTATCTAGATATTATTGACTCTTTGCAATACATACTATTAAGAGAAATTAAGTTATTCCCCTTTATGAAAGGGTAAGTGGGCTGAGAAATGCCTAGCTTTCATAGAAAAGAAATTATATCTATATCTCTCCACTACCCTACATTAAAATTCATTTTCTCGTTTTGCACCTAAATTTAATTCTGAACTTAACAGCCCTGATGTTATTTTATTTTTTCCAAATAGAAATGATTTAAATCTCTGACTCTCAGCCATGAAACTAGAAGTTTCAGAAAACTGTAACCTTAAGAAGTTGAATCTTTCATAATTTAAAGAAGACAACATCAAGCACAAGGGAAAGGGTTTGGGGACCTTCTATTTACTTAAAAAAAAAACCCAAAAAACCACAACATTATGTACCTACTACATGAAAAGTACTGCATGAAGTGGTATGAATCTTTTTTGCTTTTGTCCAGACCTGTAATAATATTAATGAAAGGATCTCCAAAGAGTTACCTGGGGTCACTGGAAAATTTGCCCACAGTCACCTGTTCTTGTTATTCAGTTATGTCCAACTCTTCATGCTGCTATTTGGGGTTTTCTTGGCAAAGATACTGGAGTGGTTTGCCATTCCCTTCTCCAGCTCATTTTACAGATGAGGAAAATGAGGCAAACAGGGTGAAGTGATTTGCCCAGGGTCACATGGCTTCTAAGTCTCTGAGTCCAAGCCTGGCAGTCTATCCACTGTGCCGCCTAGTTGCCCTGTCACCTAACCATTTTTAAACTTAAACCCTGGGGGGCAGCTTAGTGGCACAGTGGATAGAGCACCGGCCCTGGATTCAAGAGGACCTGAGTTCAAATCCGGCCTCAGACACTTGACACTTATTAGCTGTGTGACCCTGGGCAAATCACTTAACCCTCATTGCCCTGCAAAACAAACAAACAAACAAACATCTTAAACCCTGGTTGTGACTTCAAGATCAACCCTCTGCCACACTGTGTTTTCTCTTATTGTGAATATAAAGATATGGCGCAATCCCTTTCCTCAAAGAGTTTACAATATAACGGATGTATGGGTATGTATGTAAGTGTATGTGTGTGCATTAGGGGCGGTGTTAAGTGGTATGCCAGTATTACAAATACACATACAAACATGATATAAAGTAGAATATGATGGTGAACAGACTATGACCCATACACAATCCTCTAAGGGAAATTTGAGGAGAGATCACTTTCAGCTGTGGGGAATTGAGAAGGATGCTATAGAGATGGCAATTAAATTGGATCTTGAAAGAAGAAAGGCATTTCAGTAGCCAGAGATGAGGAGGGGGCAGCCCCAGGCAGAGGTAATGGCCAGAGCTCAGATGCAAAGAGGTGGGAGAGAATAGGTCAAGAGTGAGTAACCCAGTCTGGCTGAAATGTAGAACATAAGAAAAGTTGTGTGAAAGTACCCTGTCCTCCTCCTTCTTGATCTCTCAACAGCATTTGAACATTATAAAACATCCCCTTCCTTCTCCTCCTACCATTTTTTGGCCGGGGGTGGGGTGGGAGAGGGGGGAAGAAGTAAGGGACAACCTCTCATACCTCTTAAGTATTACTCTTCTCTTGTATTCACTCTCAGCCCCTCTTCTCTAAATTCTCTCTTGGGACAATTTCACGGCCATAGTTACCATGTCCATAATGCAGAATCCCCAAACACAGGACTTACCTCTAGTCTTGTACTCTTCCCAGAGCTCTGGCTCTGCTTGATAGATATGTCCAGCTGCATGTGCAAGGACCCAGAGAAAAGGAGAATGATTTTGTCTTTTGTTTTATTTTGTACAAGTGTGATGGGCAGATTATTTAGGCAGCTTTGTGGGGGACTGATTTGAAAGGGGACAGGTTGGAGGCAGCTAGATGGCTCACTGGGCCAGGAGTCAGGAAGACTCAGTTCAAATCCAGGTGAGATTCAAATCCACTTACTAGCTGCATGACCTTGGGCAAGTCATTTAAACTCTGTTTCTTTTATTTCTTTCTTTCTTTCTTTTTTTTTTTTTTTTGGTATGTGAGGCAATTGGGGTTAAGTGACTTGCCCAGGGTCACACAGCTAGTAAGTGTGAAGTGTCTGAGGCCGGATTTGAACTCAGGTCCTCCTGAATTCAGGGCTGGTGCTCTATCCACTGTGCCACCTAGCTGCCCCCTAAACTCTGTTTCTTTTAATCCACTGGAGAAGGAAGTGACAAATCACTCCAGTATCTTTGCCAAGAAAAGCCCATGGACAGTACAGTACAGAGGGTCACAAAGAGTAGGACACAACTGAACAATGACAAGTCCCCTTTGTGCATTTTAATCTTCCCTCTCCTGTCCCTGGATCTTGACTAAGGCCATCCCAGCAGCAGAAATGTGCTCTCTTCCCCTATATCTATTAAAGTTTCCAGCTTCCTAAAGGATCAACACAGAAATCACATTATCCATTAAGTATTTCCTCTTCTAGGTAAAAGGAGCTTCCAAACTATCCAGAGGACTTTTCTTGGACATGTCTTTTAAATTCACCTCTCTATCCGCCCCCCCCCCTTGTTTTTTTGGCAGGGCAATTGGGGTTAAGTGACTTGCCCAGGGTCACACAGCTAGTAAGTGTCAAGTGTTTGAGGCCAGACTTGAACTCAGGTCTTCCTAAATCCAGGGCTGGTGCTTAATCCACTGCACTACCTAGTTGTCCTCTCACAATCCCTTTTTATCACAGTTATTTTTGCATGAATTTTCCCTTGGCTCCACCCTGCTAACTCTAAAACTCCCTGACTGCAAGCCAATTATTTATTTATTTATTTTTGTGTCCAGAGTGCTAGGCACATAGTAATTGCTTAACTATTGATGGACTGAGTGACTGACTGACTGAGTGAATGAACGAAAGTCTTACTGTAGAGAGCCTTGAATACCAGTCCAAGGAATTTATATTGTATCCTATAGGAGACAGTTTTTGAATATGTTAAATGTTTTTGAAGAGAAAAGTGACATCAAGAAATTAGTGTCAAAGAAACCAAGAGTGCAGAGTGTATCCAAAAGGATAGGGGTGGTCAAAAGTCTCAAATGACACAGAAAGGGAAGACAAGGACAGGAGAAGGCCATTAATTCACTTAAACAAACATTTATTATGTGCTTAATAAATGTAAGATTTGGGGAATGCAAAGATAGAAATGAAATGGAAAAAAGTTTGCATTCTACTGGGGAGATTTAATACCGAAATTGAAGGAAACATTTTGGGGGTCCAGTCCCATAGCCCAATGACTGTTAAATATTTCCTAATGAATTTCCCAGAGAGATCTCAAATGCAACATTTCCAAAAGCAGAATACATTTTCCCCTCAAAATTTACCTCTCTTCCCAACTTCCTTATTTCTTTCACACTCACCATCATCCTTCACTCAGGCTCACCATTTCAGAATCACTCTTTAATCTTTAACTCAACTCACCACATCCAATCAGTTGCCAAGAGCTGTTGACTTTGAATGTATAAAGATTGTATTTGTTCATTAAAAAATTAATAAAGATTTACAAAAGAGATTTGAGGACATAAGACAACATTGTGATGCCTACAGAAAATATATGTAAAAATAAGACATATACAGACATAAAGTGAGTCATAAAAAATGATTCTGCCCTACCAATAAAGAAACACATAAATAAATGTAGAAATCCAGGTTTTTAAAATAACATTTACAGGTCATAAGCCAATAAAACAGTTATCAACATTGGAAACTGAACAAAATATGTAAGGTCTAAATTGAGACAAGACTGATGTCCTAAATAATGAGTGGATCAAGGACAATCAAACTAAAAAGAATAGCAATGCCTCAAAATAAAATTCGTGGAAGCAGCTAAAGTGGTTGTAAGAGGGGAAGCTAGATGCTGCAGTGGATAAAGCATCAGCCCTGGATTCAGGAGGACCTGAGTTCAAATCTGACCTCAGATACTTGACTCTTACTAGCTGTGTGACCCTGGGCAAGTCACTTAACCTTCATTGCCCTGCCCAAACAAATAAACAAACAATAAGCAAATAAACAAATAAATAAACAAGTGCATAAATGAAAAGATGAGCAGATAGATAGATAGATAAAGTAGTCATAAGAGGTAATTATTTATCCCTGAATACTTATATTTTCAAAAGGGAAAAAGAGAAGACTAATGAACTGAATTGCAGCAATTTAAAAATAACTAGAAAACAAATTGCTGGTCACTAAATATGCCCTTCAGTTTGTTTAAATCACTTAAAATCTCTGGTACTCATTTTCCTCATTTGTAAAATGACAGAAGTCAAATTAGATGATCTGTAAGGCCATTGTAGCATTAAATCTATGCTCTCCTGATTCTAAGAAATTAAGGGAATAAACAAATAATGTAGAGGAGAAGGCAAAAATACCTGTACGGATGAACTGATATGATACTCTACTTAGATAACTTAATAGAATCAACAAAAACTTAATTGAGATAATAGAACAAGACCATCAGTGTGTGTACATTTAAATTAATAAATTCATATAGCTACAAATGATACACATTCATGTATGTATATGTGTCTTAAATGGATACTATATAGATGGTTAATTAAGAAGGCCTAGAATTAGGAGGAGGAATAGAACATGCATCTGGAAAATTACATTCCCCTTTGATCCAATAAATCAGTAACTAAATGGGGCAGCTAGGTGGCATAGTGGATAGAGCACCGGCCTTGGATTCAGGAGGACCTCAGTTCAAATCTGGCCTCAGACACTTAACAATTACTAGCTGTGTAACCCTAGGCAAGTCACTGAACCTCAGTTGCCTCACCAAAAATTTTTTTTAAAAATCAGTAACTAATGAGGTTAATGAAGGGAAGAAAAGAAAAAATAAAGATATTCATAAAAATACTATTTGCAATTTCAAAGAATTCAAAGACAAAAACATGTAAGGACCTTCTCATCTCAAAGATTCGCCTAAACCAACATCCATGAATGTTGAAAACTATTTAATAAAAGATAATTGAATTTAAATTTTTTAATGTTTATTTTCCCTTTTGTTAAAGAAATTTTTTCTTTCTTTTTTTAGTGAAGCAATTGGGGTAAAGTGACTTGCCCAGGGTCACACAGCTAGTAAGTGTTAAGTGTCTGAGGCAGGATTTGAACTCAGGTACTCCTGACTCCAGGACCGGTGCTCTATCCACTTAGCCACCTAGCTGCCCTCCTGTCTTCTTAAAATATACTTTTTTAGGTTTCAGAATTGAAACAATATGTTTTTTTGTGGAATTTTCTACTATTTATGCTCCTAATACTAGCCTTTACTATTGAACCTTTAAGTATATATCTTGGTGTTCAGAGGATTGGTTCAAATAAAAAGAATGTAGACTGGATAACGGTTGAATGGGAGGGGTCTGAGAAAAGACTAAGAGAAATATTTAGACAGAGAAAAGTTAAATGTTATGGGATTTTGGGAGGAACAGGAATATATAGCTTCTCAGAAGAGGAAAGACATGATTGTGTAGTATAATATTAAAAGGAAAAAATGAGAAATTCTATTAGCAAGTTACAAAATTAATAAGAATTATAAGAAATGAAACCACCAATTTTTATTTACCTGTGGGATATAATTCCAACATAACAAAAAAAAATCTTGTGGATATACTTAAATATATTTTGGTATAAATGTAATTGGTTAGTGTTAATGAACCATCGGAATCCAAAAGACATCTGTAGAGTCTATTAATCATGGTTTTACTTCTAACCAAATTTGTATTGACATCTTTGTAGGTAGGAGCTATATCTCTAAAGTATAGGGTTTTCTTAAAACCTAAAACTGCAAGTAAGACTTTTAGAAAAGTCTGTTCAATGTCTAAATCACTCCAATCTGAACATCCCCAAATGGTGAAATTGTATGTCTTGTCTTTAAGAAAGAAAATTTATTGAAAATTGCACTTGAAAATATCTGTGAATTTGACTCTAAAATAACTGTTGATGTCCAAGCAAGTAAACAGAAACAAACGAACAATTACCATTTCACAACTCTCAAAATGTTTATAAACATAAAGCCTATTTCTTTCTAAAAATATACCAGGTTTTTTTCCCTCATTTTAATAATGGCTTAAAATGCCTTTTGGTAAATTACACTGAAAAAAAAAATCTAGGAAATATATGTAATAAAACCATAGCAATCTAAATAAAATTTTAATTTTATCTTATTATTAATACAGCCAATCCTTTTCTTGAAACTGTCTAAATATAGTATTCTACAGAATTCGTTGTAACCTTTATCTTTATACTTTGTGTCATTTGAGAAAATTTAAAAAAAAAGTATTTAAAAATTTTATGGGGATGACAATATAGAAAATATAAACTATGGTTGGTGCCAGGAAGCCAAAGCTTATTGTGAAAAGCTAAATATTAATGTTATCTTACTTCTCTGGGTTTCTAATAGTATCTTACTACTTAAGGGCTTAATATACTAGCTGATTTTTTTGGTTTGTTTTTTAGTAAAAATTCCTAGTTCAAAAGTTAACCTTTTATATGATAACATTTCACTTTTTTCCTATGTTGATAATTAAGTCACCCCAATTCACAAATAGCATCTTATATTCATGGTATAAAGCAAAAAAAAAAAATTCAAAATGGAAATTCCTCCTGAATTCTTCCGTTAATCCCCTAACCCAGACAAGTTCTTTGTTACCTATGCCATTATAACACTGGATACTTTGGCGAACAGAAACTTGTAATCTTAAACTTTTTTTTTATTTTAGAATGAAAAAAGCAACAACAGGAGAACTATATATACTGTATCTAAGGGCTTTCTTTAAAGATTTTTCAGATCACACTTATTATGATTTTTAGTAAATTACCCTCCATATATGTTCATTTACTGCTATATTGTCAAATTATTGCCTTTAGCAGGCTTTTATGATAGCCAGGTGGCATATTGCATAGAAGGCCAGTCCTGGAGTCAATAGGACCTGAGTTCAAATGAGTCCTCATACACTTACTAGCTATGTGACCTTGGACAAGTAACTTAACCCTGTTTGCCTCAGTTCCTCATCTATAAAATGAGCTGAAGAAGGAAATGGCAAACCACTCCAGTATCTTTGCCATGAAAATATGAAATGGGGATGTCGGACATGGAGAGTCATACATGACTGAAATGACTGAACAACAAAGAAAGCTTTAGCATTTTCTCCTCCCCAAAGTGCTGGAGGGCAGTTCCTAACCATGGTGTATGTATGCCTGGAGTACAGTGTGTATTTATGGTCATGGAAAAGGGCATGGAAAAGGCTTAGAAGGAGAACTGAAATAGCTATGGTATTGGATGTTAAAAATTAAGAACTATCAGTCTAAATGAAGGCCACAAAGCAGATGGGGACTAAAATTCATAATATTATAAACTATGGAAAAGTTACATATAAACTTTTTAAACAAATGCTAGAATATCCCCTTTGAAATTCAAAAGAAATCATTTTGGCTAGTAAACTAATAGAACTTTTTACCCCAGGAGGAAGCACGGAATAAAAATAGAAATAGGTTCAAGGCTTTAGAAAAATGTGTCAGTAATAGATGAATTTCTGAGTTGGCTCATCATTTGCCAAGAAAAATGAGTCCATTTGATGAGAGTGCCTTCTGATCCCACAACCCCTCAAAATAAGTCCTCATTATTTCCTCCTTTACTCCAGTTTCTGATGAGGAAATGACCCTTTAACTTGCCTCCGCTAACTGGTCTACATACTCTGTACCTTATCACCTGATTTCTCCAGCAGACTGCTTCTGCTATCATACCCACTCTCTTGATAATTTTCAAATCTTATTATCTACTGGTTCCTCCTGTTTTCTACAAAAATGCAAAAAAAGTCTATTCATTCTTAAAAACAAAATAAAAACAACAAAAAGAAAACTAGATCCTACCATTCCCATTAGCTGCAATCCTACCTCTCTTCCTTTCTCAACCAAATTCCTTGACAAAGTTGTCTACACTTGGTACCTCCACTTTCTTTTCTCTCGTCCTGTTATAAATAAACACTCTGCCATCTGGCTTCCAATATCAATTAACTGAAACTGCTCTCTCCAAAGATAACTATGATGTGAACTGGTCAAAAGATAGAAGAATACTGACAGACAGACGTGCACATGCACGCGCACACATACACACACACACAGAGTTGGGTACAGAAATACATTTCAGTCCTCAATGAAACAGGAGGGAGAAGAGGGAAGGGGGGAGGGAAATCATGGGGAAAGGAGGGATTTGTCCTTAGCTATACAAATTCTAAGGAGGTGCAAGTATATCTATAGCAACCAATGGGAGTCTGAGGGGATGCTCATGAATTTAGAAATGGATGAAAATTATGTTAGATAAATATGATGGGATATTATTGTGCTGAACTCTTATGAGCATAGTGATCAACCAAGATTTCATGGGATTTATGTTGAAGCATGCTATGTTAGAGAGGTAAAAGACACATAATGCAGAACGAGTTAATTTTTTTAGGACATGGCTAATGTGGAAATTTTTTTAAATGACTGTACATGTTTACTTTGTTATAATGTGTTTTGTTTTTCTTGTGTTCTCAGTGGAGGTGGGCAGTGGTATGGAAGAAGAGGTAGGAAGGTGAGAAGGTGGATTTTGGTTGATTAAAACAAAATATTAAAAATAATACTTGGGGGTTTTGATCAACACAATGACCAACCACAATTCCTAAGGGACTTATGTTGAAATATTGTTGTCCACATCCTGACTGAGAAGGGATAGGGTCAGAGCTTAGATTGGCCATGTCAAAAAATTTATGGTCAGTGGGTTTTGTTTTGCTTGATCATACATATTTTTAACAGGGGTTTTGTTATTCTTGCTTTTCAATGGGGTAGAGAGAGGAAGAATGAAGTTGAAACCAGAAAAGGTAATCTTTGAAAATACAATTAATTTGGGCAGCTAGGTGGCACAGTGGATAGAGCACCAGCCCTGGAGTCAGGAGGACCTGAATTCAAATCTGGTCTTAGACACTTGACACTTACTGGCTGTGTGACCCTGGGCAAGTCATTTAACCCCAATTGCCTCAACAACAAACAAAACAAAAAAACAATTAATTTAATTATCATCTTCTAATTGCCAAACTGAATATCCTCTTTTCAATCCTCATCCTTCTTGACCTCTCTGTGCATTTGATAATGCTGACCACCCTCTCCTCCTAGTTATTTTCTACCTGTGTATTTGCATAGCATACCTCCTAAGTGTCTGAACATTTTTTCTCAGCTTCCTTTCTAGGATCTTCATCCACGTCAGACCCAGTAACTGGGTTTATACCAAGTCTTTGTCCTCATACCCTTTCTTTTTTCTTGTTATACTCTCTCAATTAGTGACCTCATCAGCTGTCAACGATTTAATCAACATCTCCATGTACATGTCATTCAAAGTTAACCAGATCCAGTCTGTCTTCTGAGCTCCAATCCCATATCACCAACTTTTTAATGGACATTTCAAATTCATATATTTACTTTTTTCCATAGATAGCTCAAAAACATAGACACATTTAGAACTCATTATATCCTTCCCAATCCCATCCCTCTCCTCCATTTCCCTATTGTTGTTCACCTTCCAGTTTTGAAGAGGACCAGTGACATCACAGGGTGAAGTCGATTTAAGTGAGGCAGAGTTGCACACTCACCAGCCTCACTCTCTTTTCCAGAGTCACTGAAGTTCAGTGGCAAGACAAAAATCAAGGTGACTGACAATGGCCTGAGATATAGTAGATGTCCTTGGCATCTTCAACGCCTGACCAAGCTCTAAGTGCTCCATAGAGCCTGCTTCAGCCACCTTCACGACTGTTGGAAAAACTGTTCTCATCTACCCATTCCACTGGGGGAAGTCTTCACATATTTGAGGTTGACATCCCCCTACTTCACTGACAGATTTGAGGCCTACTGGTTACCTTCTACTTGGTTTGGGGTGTGGCCACTGTGAATGCTATAATTTCTTTTTTTTTTTAATTTAAAAAAATTTTTTTTTAGTGAGGCTGTTGGGGTTAAGTGACTTGCCCAGGGTCACACAACTAGTAAGTGTTAAGTGTCTGAGGCTGGATTTGAACTCAGGTACTCCTGACTCCAGGTCGGTGCTCTATCCACTGCACCACCTAGCTGCCCCAATGCTATAATTTCTTGAAGCCACTGGTGAAAGTTGGGTGGCAAGTGAACACCAAAGGTGCAGGAACATCCCTGAAAAGGGCTGGGCAGCTCTCACAAAAGATTTAAACAGGATAACTTAGAGGTAATCAACTTAGAGGGAAGACAATAGCATTAAAGGAGACAAAGAAAGGTTTCTTGGAAAAGGTGGGATTTCAGCTGAGATTTAGAAGGCAGGAGATTGAATGGAGAAAAGAGTGCATTTCAGGCATGGAGGACAGTACATACAAAGGCAATGGGTAGTTAGATGGAGTGTCTTATGTGAGGAACAGCAAAGCGGCCAGAATCACTGGAACATTTAGTGAATGGAGATTGGTAAAATATAAGAAAGAAATGGCAGGAAAGGGCCAAATTGTGAAGAACTTTAAAAGTCAAACAGAGGACTTTCTATTTGGCCCAAGAGGCAAGAGGGCTTCAATGGACTTTGTTGAATAGCAGGATGACATGATCAGATGTGTGCTTTAGTAAGATTGCTTTCATAGTAATTTAGAGGATGTATTGGAACAGGTAGAGATGGGAGACTAACCAGAAAGCTACTGCAATAGTCCAGGCATTAGGTGATTAAGGCCTGCACCAGGGTGCTGGCAATGCCCAAGGAAAGAAACAGGGAGAAAATGAGAGATATAGTTTGGAAGAGGGGAGAGTTTAGGGAAATAATGAGTTTTGTTTTGGCCATGTTGGGTTTAAATTGTCTACAGGATTTACAATCTGAGATGTATAATAAGCAGGTGGAAATGTGAAAGTGGAGGACAGGAGAGAGGTTTGTACTGTACAAACAGATTTGATGATCATTAACATAGAGATGTTAACTTAATCCATGGGTGCTTATGAGATTACCAAGCAAAATAGTATAGAAGAAGAAGAGAAATATGGCCTAAGACAAAGCATTGTGGGGATATCCACTAACTAGTGGGTAGGACCCAGATGAAGATCTAACAAAGCAAGCTGAGAAGCAGTAGTCAGATAGGTAGGTGAAGAACCAGAAGAGAACAATAATGTGAAAACCTAGAGAGAGGAGAAAATCAAGAAGACGATTATTGACAGTGTCATAGACTGTAGGGAGGTCAAGAAGGATATGGATTGAGAAAAAGTCATTAGATTTAGCAAGGAAGACATCAGTGGAAATTGTGGAGGGAACAATTGACACTCCTTTTCTCCTAACTCACTCATCACATTTATCTCATCAAATCTTACTTCTACATCCTAATATCTGTCCCATATGTTCTCTCCTCTCCACTCAGCCACTACTTTAAGTTCAGGCCCTCCATTACATCCTAAACTCAAAACCTTCCCCTGCTCATAACTTTCCTATTTTATCAATGGCATTTTTAAATAGCCTTAATTCTTCCTTCTCTCTCACATTATACAGATGCATACACATTTATGTAAGAATTTAAGATTTTAAAAAGTTTTTTGGTATATTATATGCAATATTTATTATCTCATTTGATCAAAGTACCATTGTACCTATATCACATATGGAAAATGTTTAAAACTATCACAGAGACATCAAAGGTCTACTTTTTGAGAGTCTATGAAATAATTCAGGGTCTAAAAAATTCATATAGTTTTGAATACAGTTTTTATAAATGACACAAGATAAAGTATACTATTATATTGCATTTATGACTCTATTTTTAAAGTGGGCAGTAGTAATCACCTTCAACATAACCCCTACTTGTTCATTTGCAATTTCTCTGCATTAGCTAAAACTGAGGCTTTTCCTAATGCTCTAAAGTGATTTCTTCAATTTAGTTGCATAGGTTAATATTCTAGTGCTAATCACCAAAAAATGAATATTCTTAGGAGTTTAAAGGTGCATGTATTATCTGTGATTTGTAAGATGGGTATTAAACTGGACTTCTCTGTGCTGTGCTGGCCATGCATTTAGATACTTGGATTCAAAGCAATCTTACTCTGGCTGTGTGAACAGGGGTTGGCCACACAACATCTCCGCAATTCACAACATTTTATGTATGACTGGGAGTATTAATACAGCTATATCTTCTTTATTTTGTAAAGATATACAATTCAATATATTTTAAATAATTTATATTGCTTCAAATGAGTGACTTAAACTCAAGGCCTTAAAAATAATTATACTTCTTAACAAATGCTCACAACATAGGGGTGGGTAACCATATCTAGTGTACTCAAAATGAATGATTCTGTCTACCTGCCTCCAAACTAAAAATGAGAAATCAAACTGTAAATCAGGGATAACTGAGTCTTCAAAAATGAAAAGACTCATTCTCTATTTTTTATTACAATACTTCAAATGTCACAGAGTGAATTCTAGTTGGAATGAAGGTATAACAGAATATAATAGTGTAAGTTCAATACGTTAATAAAGCAAACATTTATTATATATCCACTGGGTGGAGAGTATGGCTCTGTATGATGGAGATATACAGATTAAATAAAACATATCCCCTGCCCTCAAGAAGCTTTTGATATAAAGTGGGATTATGACATTTACAAAAGTAAGAGGCACATCTTGATAAGGGCAAAGGAACAGCCTAGACAAAATGTTAGGAAAAGTCTCAAGGTAAGACGGAATAATCACTTTTAGCTGAGGACAGCGTGGAAGACATAATAGAGGAGGCAACAACTGTGTAGAGCCTTGAAGATAAGTGGAGATTTCAACAGGGGTAGGAAGGTAATGCTGAAACAAAGCCAATTAGCTAAAGTATAGCCCACATATGTGCACTTTTAAAATGAATTTGGTAATAATCTTCAAGCTTCCCAAACTTAGATATCAAAATGCCTTATCAATATTACTTTGCACTCACCAATTAATATCTAATAATAATAGCCCACATTTATATACTGTTTATGATGTACCAGGTACTGTGCTAAGTGCTTTATAATTAGTATCATATCTCAATTAGTACCAAAGTTAATAGCTGGAATCTTTCAATGCATACTAACAAAATTCAGGTGTCCCTGAATTTAAGAAAATTTATAATAGAATATTTTGCCATCCTTTTAAAAATTAATCAACAAATCTGGTATATATGAGCGAGCATGACATTGTTCATAGTCCCAGTAAGACAAAAGGTAGAAGCTTTGTGTCTTAGAAATTTTTTTTAATTTACATTTTTTAATGGGGTGGGGTAGGATGGAGTATGCTTTTAAAGAGACAATTAAAAAGAACATCATGCCCATTTCTTCCTAAATGAGAACTGTTTCCCCTAGACTACTGACATTTAACACTCTGACCTCAAAACACATCACTGGAAAAAACATAATGTGATTTACATCATTCAGTTACACCTCTATTTAAGATGGTAAAATAAATTTATACAAAGAATCTGGGATATCCATAATTCTGCATCTTTGTAATCAGAATTTTAGGGTAGAAAATGCCAAGTAAGACACCCATATAAAAACTGCCTTATGAATGAAGAACAGATAGGACAAGAGAAGGGCTTGGTAAGAATAGCTTTCTCCCAGATCTTTTGCACTTTGTTTCTAGAAGCCAATGAATGAATATGAACTTATTTTGTATCATTTTTATGTCCTACATTCAAGTCTGACTTGTATTATTCATTATCCTGTGTGAGAATCCCTTGATATGGTTCTTGAAGGCTGTACCAGTGGAATGAAAACTCTCTAAGTGAGAGAGGCTTTGAGTTTGGCAGGTAAAAGAAATGGATTTTGTGTCTGTCATCAGATTAGATCAGCCAAGTTAGAAAGGTTTATCATCAGAAGGTTGGTTACCAGGTGATGATTGGGGAAGGGGGGTGAGGTCCAGTTCACACTGACTCATGAAACTCCAGAACACAATGAACTCTGATCTTCTCACTGTTTCTCACTGGGTACTCCATCTCTTGCCTCTGCCAACATTTGCACCAGCTCTGCTTGCCTTGTCTCAGTCTCCAGGTTTCCATCCTGTATATATCCTGCATATATATAGTTGTTTACAAGTTATGTCTCATTGGATTATGAGTTTTTTGAAGTCAAGGACTCTGTTTTTTCTTTCTTTATTTCTCTAGAACTTAGCACAGAGGTTGACACATAGTAAGTGCTTAATAAATGACTTGACTTGGCTTGACTTGTGAAAGGACTGAGGTCTGCAAAGGTGGAAGGAATTAGTATCCATGTGGATGAAATCACCAATCTTTTAAAGTCTGAAGTGTGGTCTAGACGGGGAAAAGGAAGGGCCAATAAAAACTGAGGTGCAGGAGAAGAAAAATGTCATTTTGGGGAGTAAAATTATTTTGAATCTTTTGAGATGATCTGAATAGCAAAACTGACTTCATTTTGTCTCTCCACAAGGACTGCTTGATCCACCATTACTGTTAATACTTAGCGCCCATGCCTATGGGTGCTTTGGGCTAGTCATTGAATTGTCTGCTTAATGATAACAATATGATATCAAATAGTACAGCATTTCCTGGACAACTAAATAAACAGTAAAATACCATGAAAATAAGCATTTAGAAGGGACTAAATGAAATCAGGATAGGCCCAAAGAAAATCAGGTAAAAAAGTCTAACAGGAAATTGACTAGGTCAAATGCCACTTCGATAAATAGTGTAATAAAGTAAATTCTAATTATGATGTTTCCAAGATTTGACCCATGGTAAAAATGATTTGTTGATCTCATTACACCAAAGTTTGATACCATACCATGAATTGATTATTAAGTAAAAAAATAACTTTTTTTTTCCCAATCCCTGTCCAAAAGATAAAGAGGTGGAAAATCAACTACACGATTCAGTGTACATGCACCGGATATAAGAGAACTGTCTAGTCAAGGAATAACCTTTTATTCCACAGCCTTACTTACAGGAAAATAGGAAAGAGTTTTCTTTATGAGAAAGAAAGACAGCAGTGAAAATAGTCAATTCTTGCAGAAGAAAAAGGAGATATGGCAAAAGAATTGGGCTTGAGTTCTCTATTACCCACATTTTAGAAAATTACTGTTTGTGGTCTGTACATCAGAAAGCACCATTTATTTTCATTAATCTAAATAAAAAGAGAATTTCCTTGTGTATTAGTATGCCTTGAACTTATTTTGAAAAATATTCATTACAATGAAATTCCATGAGAATTTGAACATCTCCCTTAAGTTTACTGTAATGGGATTTGAGCTGTGTATTCTGCTTGTCATTTCTAATCCACTCTTGTTAGGTTTTTTTAGGAATCCGTGTTTTGAAGAACCACCAAAAATATTTTACTGTAAGAAGATACATGGATTGATTCTCTTAGACTAGTGAGACAGGATATATAGTAGAAGTAAATGGAAGACAGTTAAATAGGGCTAGATCAGGGTCAGCCATACATGTAGGCAGTTACTTACTTTCTTGTGATTTGATGAGTTCATTCATTCAGAAATATCTCCCAGTTACATGGCTTGTCATAGTCCTTTAAATTTTCACCCTTCCCAGGAGTCCTTTGGGTTAGGGCACTCTAAAATTCTCTTTTAAAATCCAATGATAAACCTAGTGTGTTTTCACCCGGAGTGTTACTTAAGTACATTAAACACTTTTTCCCCCCATAAGATGAATCGCTTGTTTCTTTAGCAGAAAGAAGAAAATGAGAAATAGAACAAAGAACACATACTCTCTTAAAACCCATTTCCAAGGCCTGCAAAAAGCACAGCCTATCTTGGTAAGATCATGCAGAGTTTTGATCAGGGAATTCAGAGCAAGATAGAGCATGGAGTCCTAAAAGTAGGTCTATCTTAGGATGATAGAAATGGGGAAGCAAACGACTATAGGAGATGCCAAAAGGTAAGAAGAGGGTCCCAAATGAACTGTAGGAAAGCCCAGAAGAGAGATTTCATTTACTTCATAATTCTGTTCAGGGAAGGTCTTGTGAATACAAGTAAACAGAAAAAGTAGGAACAATAATGAGTCCTTCAAGCCAATGAAATTGGGGTAAAAAGGATGCATTCATATTTCTTGCTTCATTATACATTTCTGTGTCATATATCAAAATAGCACGCTGCACAATAAAAAGTTTATACATAATCCATGCTACTGGAATAAAAGTTGAAACAGAATTAAGACTGTTTCCCAGAGATAAAAATTCTCAACATATTTCAATTCTAGAGACTCTTTTATGGTAACAACAAAAGGAAAAGCTCAATGAATTTTTGAAGCATTTCAAAAACAGTGACCTCCTCAGTGTGGTGTAGCGGATAGAGGGTCAAAATCTCAGTGAGGAAGACCTGGATCTACTTCTTCCTGACCTTAACTAGCTGTAATTGACCTTGGGGCAAGTCAGTTAACTATTACATGCACCCAAGAAACTCTCTAAGACTGTAAACTGCAGAAGAGTTTCTGATTTGCACTGGTAGAGGGTTTCCTCACTAAAAGTTTCCAATATCAACAAAATTCAAGCTCTGAACAAAAAGAAGGAATAAAAAGGGAGCCTCTTCCCATCACCATGCCCTAACTCTCCAACTAGTTTTAAAATTACCTTACAAATGTGGTCAGATATGATATAAGATGCAATAGAACTGTGAATCCTCAAATTCTCATAGTATTACGGTTTCAAATTTGGCTCTTAAATATATATTGATTCGCTCCTAATGATGACGCCTCGTCTCTCCCCTCTCACATTAGGAAGTTCATTAAAATGGGTAAATGGTATGATCTTGCATGAACTTTAGAACACAACTATCTACCTATTATCTTATTACTTAGAACCCTGCTCTACATCATTCACTCACAAATTAAAAACATTATAGCTTATAATAGAGGGTAAATTTAGAGTTGTTCGTAGGGAAAGGCTTATTTAGCCCATCATCTCCAATGCGTACTCTAAACAGCCAGGAGCCCAGGCAGAGAAGTAGCAGCTGGGTGCAAGGAAGCATCAGGGAGCTGAGACTAGGGTACCGCCAGTGAAGAAAGTGGCAGCTGGGAGTGGGGAGGTTTTCAGCATCCAAGATTTAAAATGATCCAAACAGGAAAATGCCAGCTGGAAGAAAGGGGTGCTAGGCATCCAGTAACCGTCTGGTAAAACCAATTTTCTGTCTGGTATAAGAGAAAGCAAATGCCACACTTTAAACATACTAGGTTTGAAAAAAATGGTTTGCTTCCCAATTATAACAGTGCCCATCTTAAGGGGAGTTCACCAGAATGCATGACCTGTTACTATGCCAGGGAGTTTATTCTTAACTATGGCATTCTGTTTTCCTTGATGATGCCAGGGTGGTTCTTCTAAATACCAAAAATTAGGCTATCATGAACTTGAAATACTTTATACTTTTCCTAATTCCAAATGGAATGGGTCCCTTAAGGTAATTCAAAGGTGATTTTTAAAGGATAGATCATTAAAAGAGGATTCTGAAAGGATCACATGAAAGAGAAAACAACACAGGGACACTCATAGATACAGATACTGAGATATACATTTCAAGTATTCAAGACAGTCATCTAAAGACTATGGGTTTAAACCCCCAGTTTATCAGCTCTGGAGGCCTAATTTTGCAATCAGCTAAACCTACAGTACATTTTCATCAAGTGCTGCAAATCAGCAAAATATTAAATGAATCTTGAAAAAAATGATTATGAATCCACAGTTCTGTTTGACTGTATAATTCTATTTAAGATTAAAATTACTATCATAAAAAGGCCACTTTCTGAATGTAATTCCACAAAAACATCATCACAAAAGCTTTTACTGCTATTTATGTCAGAATGTATTTTAAACAGTTCTAATCATTTACCTTTGTGGACACTTAATTAAAATTACAAAACCAATTTTAATCTGTAGTCCAATTAATATGCAAATATATGCAAATGTGGTAAATCAAGGTGGTGATTAAGTTAAGGACACTCTATTTCATGTCTGCTTTAAGTGTGAAAACAAACAATCTTTTTTGTAATTGTACTGATGGATTGTGATGTTTATAGGGTTAGTATGGGGTACAAATGTTTATGCATCAACATTATGCCAAAACAAAGATTTTATACTCTGGAGTGATTTAGCATCCAGCATACATTCAGATGCAACAAAGTCATTTTGCAGTCATCTTGTGAATTAGAATAAGGTCAAAGCAAAGTTAAATTTCTATGTCATCCATTTGTATGGCTATTTAAAATTCAACAATCACTTTCTGATGTGTTAGGTAAGAGCCAAGAAGTCTCAAGAATGGCATATTATCACCCTTTATCATTTAGTGTTCCTAATATACTGGTTTATCTTTGATACTATTACAGAAATAGTTCTCCCATTAAGGTACAAAGATATTCATCCTTTTTAACCCCTGTTTTTCACAAGTTGACAGTTTTAAATATGGAAAGCAGTTAAAATCCACATCCTCCTTCCAGTTTAACTACAGGGATAAAGGCATTCTTACAACCATTTCCTCAGTTCTCTTTTGGTATGGTTGGGTACAGATGATATAGACATCATCTTTATTTTCCTTGGCAAAATTGTCCTGATGAAAATTGTTTTAAAGAGAATACAAAGCTCAACCTCACCAGGACTCAGTTAGCCAAGTGTAGAATGAACATGAATTACAGATTCTGATTTCTAATCTCCCACTCTTTCATTTAAAACTTTAAACCTACCGGTAGTTATTTAAACCAAAAGTTCGTACACAAGAGAAAAAAAAAGAGCAGCATACTCTAATTGTTTGAAAATATATTTTTTAACTAAATAAAACCCAATATTCATATTACAAAGTCAGATCTCATCAAATAAAAACATCCATGAAGCTTTGTACATGATTAAATGTCCATCAAGTATCAGGTTAAGGCATCTTTGTTAGAAAACATCATGAATAACCAGTTCAATCATATTGATGTTGGTATGAATGATTAATTTCTCTTTTAAAGGCCTGAATAAGCCAGAAAAATGCTTAAGATTTTTAAAAAATGTAATTGTAAAAAATATTTAAGCATGGCACTTTTTTGTTACAAATACTTCAAGATTCTTATGTTATTCTTTTCAACATAAAACATTTGGTTATTGACAAATAGGAATTTTTGTAGATTAGCATTAACCATCAGTATGCTTGCAAACATTTTGCAGTATGATACATATATATGTAGTATTTATATTTCAATCTTTTCAATATTTAATTCTAAACATGTTTATATTTCTGTATATATATATATATAATTCACATATATACTGTATCTATGTATAGACATAGCTATATGAATGATTTCTCTGCTTCACTGAGAAAATGAAGAAAGTAGGTTTGAAATGGAAGTCACCCTGTCATTTTTTAACACTTCATATACATTTAAACAGAATATTGCTCTGGAAAGGCAGATAATTTAATAAAAAGTAATGTACTTTATAGTTCTACTTATTAAAGAATGCAATGTGTCTTTAAAGTGTTTCTGGAAACTTATTTCTTCTCTCAGACTAATCTAATTTTAATACCCATATTTTGAAACCCTTAAAAATATCTAACTTTCAAGACAAGGATCCTAATAAATGTTGAATGTAATTGCTGAATATATATTTTCTTTAACTGTTCCGCTGTTCCCATCATTGTTTTCCACTGTACATATTTTCACAAATAAGTCACTCCTCTAAAATATTTTTAAATGAAACTGTATACAATAAACCATTAAGTTCATCTCTCTTTCTGAGTAGGTGTTTAGGGACTGTAATTTTCTAAATGTATCCAGTACCAACATATTCAATTATGAAGCAGTCTTCGTGTGATGATGCACCTAAGACAGCAGTTTACATTTATATTAACAAACTCTATCTTCATTATAGTACAAGGACAAAGCAGGATTCCCTTCCCCAATTTAGATCCAACAGTGAAATACATACTGTAATGCACCACATAAAATGAAATAAAAAAGAGTAACATAAAATGCACTGCATTAAATATTAGAACACAAAACAGCACAATCAAGACTGGAGCAGAAGCAGTAGCAGAATGTGAGAGACATTAAGGTAATAATGGGCCATCTCAAATCTGATTGTGAACAGAGACCAAAAAGCAGTTCAGTCATTATTGATCAGAGAAGCCCAATGAGGAAGTCTTCTTTTTTCAAATTCTTTTTATTTATAAAAAGGACTTGGACTTTTAAAAACTAAGGAACTGCTAGTGAAAATCAATCAATTAATTTTTAACAATCACTCAACAAGCATATTTTATGTACTGACAACATGCCAGGTACTGAGTCAGGTGCTGAGTTTTGATTAAAAGACATCTAAATCAGAATTCTGCCATAGTAAAGCACTTCACTAATAGCTCAAATTTCTAATAACTCCAACAAAAACAAGGAAGGCTTCTGTTGAGTCACACATCTCCTCCTCACCCCCATCCCAGCCATATTAACACCTTTTCTTTCTACTCTCTTTGTAATATGATAAGGAACTTAAAATTTGGTGGTTAAATGGTACACTGATTTAAGGTGACTGACCATTAATGAAGGAGAATACTGATCAAAATATCATCTAATTAAAAGGTAGGCATGATGGGATGTCCTGCTGGCTTTAAATGAGAAGATAGGGATGTGATTTACAGTACTTTGTAAAAGTCCTTAGCTTAAAGCCGTATCATTTGATCTAACAGCAGGTATGAGAGAAGAGAAAGAAAATCCAAAATACAACAAAGAGTAGTAAAAAAAAATGACATAAAATTTTGCCCAGGAATGGGCTCATTAAAATAAACATGGTGACTGTTTCTCTTCCTTCTTTCTTTCTTTTATCATTATAAATACCTAAGTGTTTTTCATCACTTGAAGGTACATCCTCATAGGGAGTAAAACAATATGTAATTTTTTTAACATGGACTAGAGTATTTTATTAGTAAAATCTAATACTGAATTAGCCTGTTTTATTTACTAAAATTGAATCAAAATGTTAATACTCTTAAATTCATAGAATTTAGATTTTTTATAAAAGCTAAACTGTTTTGCCTTTGGAGACAGAGGTATATGCTATTAGGCTGAGCTAGAGACAGATCACACAGAAATGGATTCTGTTTGCTGATAAACCTGCCTAAATAAACTGATTTGACCTTGGGACTGGCTCAGATTCCATGGAGCAGCCCTTTTGAATAATGTCCAAAATCTACACATCTGAGATGGTTTTGGATCTTCTCCCAGAAAAGCCTTCATCCTAATGGCCATCTGGGGGGATGAAAGGCCCCAAATTTTCTCCAAATTTCTGGGAGGTTGAATGTTGGCTAGGACAAATTCCGTTCTCTGTCCTGCTGTCCTGGGACAGTCTGAAAGTTGATATAATAAGATGGCAATGAAGATGAGATATTATGGCATCATTTTCCAGGAATATTTTCTTTTAATCAAACAAATTCCTTTTTTAGGCAGATCATTTTTAAAAAACAATGTATTTTAGGAACTCATGGAGATCCAGCTCTCCCTAAAAGGGTGATGGAAAGCTGACTCTTTAACTAAAGGTAGATAGAAGTAGTTTGCATCTGTTTGCTATTCTCAAAACAAAACCTTAAGTAATCATCTCAAGGATTTGACTGACTGTACAATTTTCTCTGACTGTTTTTGAGCATGTTTATTTCCTTGCTCACATGAAATGCCACGTATCCAAAACTGTTGGGTCAGAGAACAAATAACTCACTCCAAGTTTAATCTGCAGATGATCAAGAATGAAGAAAATGTTAATCAGACTTAGCGTGTACATGGCATTATACTTTGTGTTTAGCTTTCTATGGGGAAAAAATAGATTCTGAAGTGCAGGGAGAAGGTGAAATGTGGAAGAAAAACTTTACATCTTCTGCAGCTATCTAACCAAGAAATACCCTCATCCTTCTATCCGACTGGACTTACTTATCTGTGTTCTTATATAAAAATGTGTAGATAATAATCTCACAAATTTCGTTATGCATATTTTAAAAGAATACCTATTACTACCTCTCTGTCTCTCTTTCTGTATCCCTGTCTATGTCTCTGTGCCTCTCTGTCTCTCTCTGTGTGTTCTCTGTCTCTGTCTCTCCCCTTTCTGTAAAATGCAGCTTTACATTTTAAAGCCAAATGTGACTATTCTTGAACATAGAACAGTACCTCCCCGGAATGTAAATGGTGCACACCAAAACTCAATTCTGAGAAATGTGCTCTTCTGATAAAACATCATTCACATTTCTGCTTATTTCCATAGCTTCAAATAAATCTAATTCTTGGTCACGTATTTAGTTGTCTGTCCCTTGACTACCTACATCACCTTGCTGGGTGATACTCTATAGTAAATCAGAAAAGTGCTTGGACCAGAAATTTGACAACTTCAGTGTTATGAAGAGTCATTGAGGCTTGACATAGGCATTGGTAATCAACAGGCTGCTTTGGTTCAGGCTGCTGAAGGCCTGGCACAGTTCAAGAATTCGCACTAACTCCTAGGTTGATATATATTAAAAGTGATGGTCATGACTTCAGTCTTCTATCAGAGATTTTAACTAAACCGGCTTAGCACCAAAGTCTGATTCCATAACTATAAAACTGCGTTTGAGATGGATATGGAAAAGCTGCAAAACTCATACCTTGATTCACTTTTCCATTTGCTAGGCTTTTTTAAAAAAAGTAGTTTATTGGGTTAATAAATATTTAAGTACCGGCTCTATGCTTGGCATTCTTTTCTTTTTTTTCATGGAAAACATATTTCCATTATAGCCATATTACAAAAAAGCAAGAAAAATAAAGAAAGTGAGAAAAAGTATGCTTCAATTTATACTTGGAGTTCATCAGTTCTCTCTCTGAAGGTAGACAGCATTTTTTTTTTCATCATGACACCTTTGGAATTGTCTTGGATCATTGTATGGATCAGAGTAGCCAAGAATTTCACAGAAGATCATCATTACCACACTGCTGTTACTGTACACAGTGATCTCCTGGCTCTCTTGCCATGTTTTTCTGAAACCACAAGCCTTGTCATTTCCCACAGCACAATAGTATTCATAAGGCATAACTTATTCAGTCATTTCCCAATTGAGGACTATCCCCATAACTTCTAATTCTCGACCAGCACAGAAAGAGCTGCTATGAATATTTTTAATATATAGGTTATTTTGCTTTTTCTTTGATTTCCTTACAGACCTAGTAGTGTTATTTCTGGGTCACAGGGTATGCACAGTTTTATAACTATTTATCATTACCCCCCCCCCAAAATTTCTGATCTCCTTCCCTTCCTATTTCCCTACTAGATAAGATAGATTTCTATACGTGTGTGTGCATGTGTGTGAGAGAGAACACATATACATTCTTCCTTTTTTGAACCAATTCCACTGAGATTAAAGTTCAAGTATTACCTACCACACATCCCCATTTCCCCCTCCACTATAAAAGTTCATCTCTGCATGCCTCTTTTATGGGAGTGCACAGGCTGCTGAACTTGTGGCTCTTACACAGGCCTGTAATATAGCCAAAGGTAAGAGTGCCACTATTTTTACTGACTCGAAATATGGCTTTGGCATATGCCACTTTATTGGTATGATTTGGCGTTAACGAGGCTTTCTAACATCCTCGGGCAAGGCTATTGCCAATGGGGACCTTATCAAGGACCTCTTAGATGCCCTGAAACTGCCTTCTTCCCTAGCTGTTGTACATTGCCCTGCCCACACAGGGAATAGTGATCCTGTTTCAAAGGGAAATGCACGAGCCGATTCTGCAGCCAAGCTTGCTGCATTAGAAGCTCCTGAACATGTATTTAACCTTTCACCTTCTGAGGATATTCCTTCCAACCTAACCTATGACGATTCTGAAGTAGAAAAGTGGAAAAAGAAATTTAAGGCAAAACAGATCAATGGCATCTGGGTGTCTCCGGAAGGTAAGCCATTTCTTCCCCGGAAATTCTACCACCAGGTATGCCTCTCTGTTCACAGAAAAGGCCATTTTGGTACACAAGGCATTGTAGACTCTATTAAGAGAACCTGGATAGCACCAGGTGTGACTAATACAGCATCTCGAATCTGCTCGGGCTGTTCCACATGTCAGTCTTATAATCAGTATGCTTTTAAGGCCAAAGCTTATGGAGGGCGTCCCCTAGCATATACACCTTTTGAGCACTTACAAATTGATTATATTACTATGCAAAAGCAGGACATTATAAATTTTGCCTTGTTATAGTTGATCAGCTCACTCGGTGGGTGGAGGCCTTTCCCAGCCCCCGAGCCACAGCTGCCTTTGTTGCCAAAATTCTTCTTAAAGAGATAGTACCTCGTTTTGGCCCACCAGCCCGCATCGATTCTGACAAAGGCACACATTTCACTGATTCGATTTTATCCCAAATCTACTCTTTCTTGGGAGTGACTCCAAAATTCCACACGCCCTACCATCCACAAAGTTCAGGCCAAGTTGAACGTATGAATAAAGAGCTTAAGAGCATGATTGGCAAATTATGTACTGAAACCCATTTGAAATGGCCTGATGTTCTACCATTGGCATTATTCTATCTACGAAGTAGACCAAGGGGAGAACTTCATATATCTCCTTATGAAATGCTTTTTGGTCACCCTCCTATCCAAGCTAAAACTTTTTCCCCAGTTTATACATCACTGGTGGGAGGTGATACTTCTGTTGCCTCCTATATACAGGAATTACAGACCAGGCTACGTGAACTCCATGAGGCAGGAGCTGTGGTCCAGGCAGGCCCATTAGACTTTTCATTGCATAACTTCAACCCAGGAGATAAAATATATGTAAAGAATTTTCAGAGAACCAGTGGAACCCAACCTGCCTGGGAAGGACCTTTTCAGGTATTATTGACAACTCCTACTGCCATTAAAATTGGTGAAAAAGACTCATGGATTCATTGCTCTCATGTAAAGCCTGCACCATTCATAGGTGAAGAGATTTCAGATAGACCTGAGGTAGACGCTAAAAAGCTAAAAACCCTAACGATAGCAACTCTTAAAGAGCAAAGAGAGTTCAGAGGAAATAGGCAGTTCCCATTTGATAATCCCACTGATCAGTTAAATGCTTTGGGATTCAGTCTTCGTAAAGTATCAGGAGACGGAAATTGCCTTTTTAGGGCTTTAGCAGACCAGCTAGAAGGTCACTGTAGAAATCATCTCAGACACAGACAAGAAGCTGCTTCTTATATGATTAACCATAGACAAGAGTTTGAGTCTTTTATAGTAAATGACTCCCCTTTTGAAGAATATGTTGATGAATTAAAGAAATTTGGAAAGTGGGGAGGAAATGATACAATTGTAGCATTTGCTAAGCAGCATCAGCTGAATGTTGTGGTTCATCAATTAAATCAGCCTTTATTGAAAATCAGTGGCACAGACAAAACTGATGCTAGAGAACTCCACATTTTCTACCATAAAGAACATTATGACAGCATTAGAAAGATCAATGACAATTCAGAAACCCCTGCCACTTTGGCTTGCAGAGAATTGGGGAACCAGTTAAAACAATGTGGCATACCCCAAACTCTAGCAGCTTAAATACCTTATAATTTAACAAGCATTTCCTTCTACAGGCAAAAGCACTGAAGCACTTGGCCTAGTTTTCTGGCCCACCTCAACTATTTTTTAAAAATTCTTTTGTTTTGACTTTTGAAAGGCACTAAAAAAACCTGGAATTCACCACACCTTTAAGTTCTTTAAGAGCACAAAAGGGTGCTTAGCGAATCTTTTGTTTTTTATTTTTATTTTTGGTTTTGCTTTGTTTCTTGACTTTTGTTTCTTTTGCTTTTCTTTAAAACTAAATTTTATAAACTAAGTGATTATTCAAAGACATTTTAAGTATATGCTGTGGGTGAGGCTATCGGGCCTCAGAAGCTACCAGAATTCTTTTTTTTTACTCTTTCTTTTTGAGAGAACCATGAGTTCTAATGAGTTTTGTTTTATTTATTTATTTTTTCTCCTTTCTCTTTTATGTTGTTCTGTTTAACTAAAAAAGACCAGAAAGGGTTATTGAACCCTATTGCTTGATACCTCACTGAAAACATTGAATATTGAAATCTTATTTCTTTTTGAAAAATTAATCACCACTTTAAGTATCTGCTACTGTTATACTAGAGAATTCATGTATAAGATGATGTGGTTTACTAGCTAAAAGAAGATTATGTGTTAATGTCTAATGTAATCAGCTATTTACATTCGTTTATTATTTACATGTCATTATACTCTGGGTATGGTTTGGAATTATTGTATATATCACTAATATATTCTCAGTTATGCAGCATAGCATGCATTTTTACCATCATACTGTCTTTGGTGAAATTAATGAGATTTTGGAAGTATGGAAACTTATCATTTCAGAGACTAATTTGCTGTGAACTCTGATGCAGGCTCTGTAGAGAATATATGTGCAACAAAAGGAGAGACAGGTATACGTAAGTCCATGGTTTGCTTATGATGGTGACTATGTAGAGCACAATTACTAGGCACAGTCCAGTATTCATCCTCTCTCCCTCCTAATTTAACCTAATTTAACTGAACTTAATTATCTTTTTATCTCACTCAGTTGAACTCACCTGTGGCCTAGCACAATCACTGGCTGTCTCGGAACCATGAGATATGGTATGATAACCTTTCCATAACATTTTCAGGTGTCATGAACACATACTAAATTTGGCTTTGATCCAGACACATGGTGGTAAAAAGTGTTACACATTGCATAACTACCTCAACCCTCTATTACAAGTCTAACCATATAAAGGAAGGAATGTAATGGAATTTATTAATTTGATCATTGACAATGCTATGCTAAGGTTTAGTAAAAATACAGCAATTCAAACAGTTAAAGAAGAGAATCCAGCTTTCCAGACCAGAGTCCAGAATCCAGTTTTCCAGACCAGAATCCAGTTTCCTCCTGATGACATCTTACCACTTCAAGAAGACAAGAGAACTCAGAGACTTTATATGAACTGTTTTGCTTTGTTAGTTTTTACTATCTCCTTTCTGTTATAATATACATCATCTGTAACATGTACCCTCTGCAGAGGCCCTCCCTTTGCAAGACTAATGTCAAAGCGTCGGTTCATGAGGACAAAAAAAAAAAAAAAATCGCCCCTCTGGACAAAACTTTCCTCTCTTCCTTTTCTATATTATTGTTCACATATTATTAGTTAGCAATAGTTATTATATTCTTTTTACTGTTCCGTCAAGGAAACATTTTGTTTCTTGAGGAACAACAGGGGGGACTGTAATGATTGGAATGACGCCACCTACTGGAGACTTGCTGTGGAGACCTCCACCATGAGGAAAATGCCTCAGAGACATTGTGGCTTTTCCTTGGCGTCAGGAAATGACGCTTGCTCATGGGTGCTGTCTATCAAGTCTACCAGCCAATCAACTGGAGGAGCCTCCTATGGTCTGGGAGGAGACAGGAAGGAGGAAAGGGAGCCTGCGCAGAGAGCGCTGGCCTTTTTGGCTTCCGGACTTGATGGTGGTGGCGGCAGAGGACTTGACAGGAGATTTGAGGAAAGATAGGAATGCCAGGCTGTTAGAATTCTGTTCTCAATCTTTTTCTTTCTATTTTCCAATAAACCCTTAAAAACCTAAACTCGTTTTATCAGTGATTTTTAGTCAGTTTCCCCCAAACTGGGGGAACACATTAGAATCCACATTTAGAATCTTAAATTACACAGGAGACAATTTTCCCCATTCTAGTTCCCCCTTCTCCCTTCTTTCATGCCACCCTCTTTCTCACCCCTTCATTTTTTAAAAAAGAGATCATTCCAACATAATCGACTCAAACTTGTGCCCTCTGTCTATGTAGATTCTAACTGCACTATTACTGTTAAAATTCTTAGGAGTCACATATATCATCTTCTCATATAGGAAAGTAAAGAGTTTAGTTTTATTAAATCCTTTATGATTATTCTTTTGTGTTTGCCTTTTTATGCTTCTCTTGAGTCTTGTGTTTGAATGTCAAATTTTCTACTCAGATCTGACCTTTTCATCAGGAAGACTTGAAAGTCCTTTATTTTAATAAATATTCATTTTTCCCCTACAAAGATTATACTTAGTTTTGCTGAGTAGGTTATTATTATTATTTGGGGGGGGGTGGGCGGGCAATGAGGGTTAAACGATTTGCTCAGGGTCACACAGCTAGTAAATGTCAAGTGTCTGAAGTCCTATTTGAATTCAGGTACTCCTGAATCCAGGGCCAGTACTTTATCCACAGTGCCACCTAGCTACCCCTATTCTTTGTTTTAATCCTAGCTCCTTTGCCTCCTATTTCAAGGCCTCTGCTCCATTAATTTGGACACTGCTAAATCTTTTTTTTTTTTTTTTTTGCAGGGCAATGGGGGTTAAGTAACTTGCCCAGGGTCACATAGAGTCTGAGGCCGGATTTGAACTCAAGTACTCCTGAATCCAGGGCCGGTGCTTTATCCACTGCGCCACCTAGCTGCCCTGACACTGCTAAATCTTATGTGATATTGACTGTGGCTCCAACATATTTGAATTATTTCTTTATGGCTGACTGAAGCATTTTCTCCTTGACCTGAGAGCTCTGGAATTTCACTATAATATTCCTGGGAGTTTTCAATTGAGGATCTCTTTTGGAGATGGTGGATTCTTTTAATTTCTATTCTGCTTTCTTGTTCTAAGATTTTGCTTCAGTTTTCCGTTATAATTTCCTGAAATATGATGTCTAGGTTCCTTGTTTTTTGATCATGGCTTTCAGGTAGTCCAATAATTCTTAAGTGATCCCTCTTTAATCTATTTTCTTGGTCAGTTGTTTTCCTGATAAGGTTATTTCACAATTTTCTTCCATTTTTTCATTCTTTTGAATTAGTTTTATTGTTTCTTGATGTCTTATGGAGTAATTAGCTTCCACTTGTCCATTTCTATTTTCCTCAATTAGATGTTTAACTCTTTTTCCATTTGGTCAGTTCTGCTTTTTGAGGAATTCTTCTATTTTGTGAATTTCTATGCCTCTTTTACCATTAAGCCAAATCTGTTTTTTAAGGTGTTATTTTCTTCAGTATTTTTGTGTCTTTTTTTTAAAAACCAAGCTGTTAATTCTCTTCTCATAATTTTCTTGCATCATTCTCATTTCTTTTTTTTTTTTTCAGCAACAAACATTTATTTTATTTTTTCCAGTTACATGTAAGGGTAGTTTTCAACATTCATTTTCATAAAGTTTAGAGTTCTAATTTTTTCTCCCTCCCTCCCTCCCTTTCCTCCCCCCTCCACAAGATTGCAACGAGGTTATATATGTACAATCCACCAGTGTTCTTTTTTCTATCAGTTCTTTCTATCAGGGTGGATAGTAAGCTTCCTCATTAGTTCCTTGGGATTGTCTTGGATCATTGCATTGCTAAGAGTAGTTAAGTCATTCACAATTGCTCATTGAACAATACTGCTGTCACTAGGCACAATGTCCTCCCTGCTCTGCTCACTTCACTATACATCAATGTTCATTAGTCTTTCCAGGTTTTTCTGGGATCATCCTGTTTGTCATTTCCTATAGCACAAGACCATTCCTCCACAATCATATAGCACAGCTTATTCCATCATTCCTCAATTGATGGACATTCCCTTGATTCTCAATTCTTAGCCTCTGCAAAGAGTTGCTATAAATATTTTTTGTACAATTTTTCCCCTTTTTCTCTTTTTCATGATTACTATTGTTAACTATTTCCCTTCTGTTCCCTTCCCCATAATATTTATTCTATTATCCCTCTTCTTTCATCCTATCCCTCTTCAAAAGGGATTTGCTTCTGTCTGTCCCCTCACCCACTATGCCCTTCCTTCTTTTGCCCCTCTCTCTTTATCCCCTTCCCCTCCTATGTTTCTGCAGTGTGAGAGAGATTACTCCACCCAATTGAATGTGTACATTATTCCCTCCTTGAGCCAATTCTAATGAGATTGAGGTCTTTGAGCCAATTCTGATGAGTGTTAGGCTCATTTACTGCCCAGATTAAATAGATTACTCCACCCAGTTGGGTGTGTGTGTGTGTGTGTGTGTTAGTCCCTCCTTGAGGCAACTCTGATGAGTTTAAGGTCTTTGAGGCTTTTCTGATGAGTGTAAAATTCATTTACTGCCCTGGTCCTCTCCCATCTCTTCCCCCACTCCATAAGCCTTTTCCTGTTTCTTTCATGTAGGATTTTACCTCTGCCCTTCCCCCTCCCCCAGCTCATTCCCCTCACCCCTCAATGTAACCCTAAAGATGTCATCATGGAGCAGCTAGGTAACACAGTGGACAAAGTATCACCCCTGGACCCAGGGGGATTCCAGGCAAAACCCGGCCTCAGACACAAGACAATCACCCACTGTACGACCCCAGGCATGTCCCCCAACTCCAATTTTTTTATAGTTCTCTAGGGTCTTGTATTTGAAAGTCAAATTTGCCATTCAGTTCAGGTCTTTTCATCACAAATATCTGAAAGTCCTCTTTTTCATTAAAGTTCTATTTTTTACTCAGAAAGATTATGCTGAGTTTTGCTGGATAGGTGATTCTTGGTTGTAATCCCAATTCTTTTGCCCTCTGGAATATCATATTCCATGCCCTCCGGTCCTTTAATGTAGAAGCTGCTAGATCTTGTGTTACCCTGACTGGGGCTCTACAGTACTTGAATTCTTTCTTTTTGGCAGCTTGCAATATTTTCTCCTTGACCTGAGAGCTCTGGAATTTGGCTATAATATTCCTAGAAGTTTTCCTTTTGGGATCTCTTTCTGGAGGTGATCAGTGGATTCTTTCAATTTCTATTTTAGCTTCTTCTTCTAGAATTTCAGGGCAGTTTTCCCTGAGAATATCTTGGAAGATGGTGTCTAAGCTCTTTCCTTGATCATGGTTTTCAGGTAGACCAATAATTTTCAAATTATCTCTCCTGGACCTATTTTCCAGGTCAGCAGTTTTTCCCAGAAGATATTTCATATTGCCCTCTATTTTTTTTATTCATTTGGATTTGCTTTATTGTGTCTTGGTTTCTTTTAAAGTCACTGGCTTCCCTTTGTTCAATCCTAATTCTTAGGCAATTATTTTCATAAGAGAGCTTTTCCATTTGTCTTTTCAAGCTGTTGACTTTTTTCTCATGTCTTTCCTGCATCACCCTCATTTCTCTTTCCATTTTTTCCTCTACCTCTCTAACTTTATCTTCAAAGTCCTTTTTGAGCATCTCTACAGCCTGAGACCAATTCGTATTTTTCTTGGAAGCTTTAGATATAGGGGCCCTGATGTTGACATCTTCCTCTGAGGGTTCCCCTTGGTCTTCCTTGTTGCTGAAGAAACTTTCTATGGTCCTAACCTTTCTCTGTCTGCTCATCTTGCCTTTCTTTTACTTGACTTTTAGCTCCTTAAAGTGCGGCACTGTTTCCAGGCTGCAGTATACCAAGCTTAAGAAGTCCCAGGTGGTATGATTTAAGGAGAATCAGGTTCTTCCCTCGCCTGGCCTGTTTCCTGGTCCTAGATGACCCCAAACCAACTTGCTAATCAACCAGCTTTGATTGTTGTGGCTGTTAGCTCTGAGGAGCCTGTGCCCCTCCCCCACCTGGGTCACTGCTACTCAAGCCTACTTCCTGGTTCTCAGCAGGGGTGTAAAATCCAAGTTCTGCCTTAGCACCAGCACAGACCCCTGTAGCCCCCCCCCCCCCCAAGGGTTCAGCCCTCTCACCAGACTGTGAGCTTAGTTCCAGATGACACTGGTGCTTCAGCTGATTCAGAGGCTCTGGGGTTCTCCCTCTCTGGTGAGGCCTTCCTGGGACTGGATATGTGTCAGGGTGACTGTGGGGTTGGGCTCGACTCCTGTATCAGCACAGCAGCTCCCTCCTTCTGACCTCCCAAGCCATTCTTGGTTCGAAGATGATTTCAGCACATTCTTCTATGAGTTTTGCTCATTCTCATTTCTTTTTCCAAATTTTTCTCAACCACTCAATCTCTTTCTTTAAGTCTTCCAGGAATTCATGCTTCCTTTCAGTCCAATTAGTACATTTTTGTTTGAGGCTGTGCTTGTAGCTGTTTTCATATTTTTATAATTTTCTAAGTTTATATCCTGGTCTTCCCTGACACTGTAGTAACTTTTTATGGTCAAGTTCTTTGCTGTTGTTTGCTCATTTTTCTAGCCTATTTCTTGACTTTGAACTATATGTTAAAGTTGGGCTTTGCTTACCTTGCTGTGGGGAGGCACTCTTCCAAGCTTCAGGTTTTTTCAAGCTGTTGTTTTCAGAGATAATTCTGTGAGTCTACAAGTTTGGGGTATTTCTGCCATGGTGTAATCTGGAGAGAGGTGTGACCACTGTTCTCCTGATTTGCACTCTAGTCATTATCCAGGAAGGGTCCCTGCTCCTCTGAAGGTGCAAGTGCTAATGTTCCTCTTGAGATTGGAACTGTGACCTAGATCCCTGCTCTCCTGTGGTCACAAGGGCTAGCATTCCTCTCTGCCTTGGAACTTGTGTGACCACAAAACAAACACTCCTCTCCTCCCTGGAACTGGCACCCCAAACTGCTTCTGGGCAATAGAGTTGCTAATCAGAACTAGCTGTTCCCAGTGTCAGCAAAGGATCCTCTATAATCTCTTTCTGATTGGTTGTCAGACCCATTTATTGGCTCCGGGCTGAGAGGTCCTAAAGCTGTTGCTGCTGCTACTACCACAACTGTGGCAGCCGCCTCCAAAGCCAAGAGTTGGTGCTGCTTCAGAGTGTATGCTGGGCTGTACTCCTACCTACATATCACAGACCTCTCCTGCTGATATCCTAAGCTGTTTTAAGTTGGAAAATATGTCTTATTTTTGACCCTTTGTTCTTTCTGCTATCCTAAAATATGATCTGATGAGGTGTTTTAAAGTTATTTGGAGGAGAATGTTGGGAAAGTTCTGCTAGGTTGCTGTCTGTACTCTGCCATCTTGGCTCTGCCTTTCCTTTGATATTTTGCTATGGAACAGAAGATGTGTACTCCCCTCCTGAGACTTTACAATTTTAGCTGTTGAATCAGCATGTATGTATGAGAATCAAGGATCATTGAGTTTTATTCTAAACAGTATTTAAAATCTGTCTACACAACCACATTTGACCCTACCTTCCTTTTTCATCTTCATTAGATTTCAACCTATTTCAAAATCATACAACTACTTGTAAAAATAGTAAATTTTACTGCTGTATAGAATCTATTTAAGTTACTATATCACTGAAAGTTGGCAGTGAAAATACTAAATGGCTAATATCATGGAAGATTATATGCAGAATAGATCAACTAAGTGTGATCTTATCTAGAAAATCCCTTAAACCTAGTAGACAGGCCTCTGCCTGCACCAGTGGGGGTTAATTGTTTTGTTCATAGTCCCAGTCAAAAAGGTCAGTGCTAAGACTTGAACCTGAGTCTTTTTGACTCTGGGTCCAATACTATCTCCACAAAACTATGCTGCTCTAATGGGAAAACATTTTAGAACTGCATGAGAGTTTTGTTTTGTTTTCACTGTAAGAGAGAATGTACCCTACATTGAAGCAAAATATAAACATCAGTTTTTTAAACAATTATAGCCTGATGTGATAGGACTAATGTGCCTCCCCATTACTTGAGTTTGGCCCACTCCACCTCCTTCACTCCTGTGACAGGGTTTATTTTTCCCTACAAAGAGACAAAGTAGACCCAGAACAAGACTGTCTGCTATTCCCTGACATCTTACTTTGTATACACGTTCTCAACATGGGGTAGCACCAGGCTGCTCCTCCCTTCCTCATGAGAGAGGGGTTAGCTTTCCCTAAAAGTAGACAGAGCTGCCCCTGGACAGATTCCCTGAAGGAGCTTCTTGGCCACCTAAGGGAATAAAAAAGCTCCTGACAGGAGGAATCTGGATCTCTCAGACTTGGTGGATGCCTGAGATCTCAAAAGTCACCAACTCTGATGATCTACTGACCAGAAAGGATTTCACAAGGAAATAAATAAGACTGTTTCTATGAAAGCTGAAGATAAATGTGATTGCATCCCTGCTTCTTATTCTTGCCATGTTTGGGCAAGGTAAACCTTTTTGGTTAACTCTTCAATGACTTACAAGAAAGTGCCTCATTTCTTTCTCAAATAGACCCTGAACTAAGAAAATTCAGGCATTATACTTCTTTCTTACACTTGAGACGAATACCTCACCAAATAAGTGATTCTGTCCTTGACAATGTACATACCAGGTAGGGAAGGTTAATGCTCAAGGAAAACACACTTTCAAGAAAGAAAGTTAGCACATCTGAAGATTCATCAAAACACCCATAAACTAGTATGTATAAAAAATGTATGTGTGTGTTCATTTCCTGGTGAACTCCAAGGAAATTTTTGTCCACTTAATTCTATAAACATTTATTAAGCACCTATGATGTGCTGCTAACCAGGATTGGAAGACAAACTTGAAACAGTTTCTGCCCTCAAGAAGCTCCCATTCTATCAAGAAGATATAGTATCTACATAGGAAAGTAAGCCCAAAGCATATACAAAGGAGATTAATGAGGAAGAAAATACTAATAGCTAGGTGTGACTGAAGGATCAGAAAAGACTTCCAATGGGAGGTGAGGTCTAAATTGTGCTTTGAAAGAAACTAACTCACATGGAGATCTGAAGAAGAAGTTCATTCCAAGTGCAGAATGCCTGTGCAAAGACAAAAAGGTTGGAGGAGCGGTATATAGGGACCAGCTATTAGGACATTGTTAATAAAATGGAAAGTGTATGAAGGAGACAGTATATGCAAGTGGAAACTAGTATGTAGATGGGTTTAATAGATAGCCTAAGGATTTTTTTAAAAAGTTTATACTTGAGTGGAGGTTCTTAGCAATTTTTATATCATGAACCCCCTTGGCAGTCTGGTGAAGTTACAGATACTTTTTTAAAATAATGTTTGGGGTTTTTCCACCTTTTGGGGGGAGGGCGGGGCAATGAGGGTTAAGTGACTTGCCCAGGGTCACACAGCTAGTAAGGGTCAAGTGTCTGAGGCAGGATTTGAACTCAGGTTCTCCTGAATGCAGGGCCAGTGCTCTATCCACTGCACCACCTAGCTGCTCCTACAATAATGTTTTTAAATGTGCAATTATATTGGCATAGTTATATATATTTTTTAAGTTTACAGAGACTGGGTTAAGAAACCCTGTATTGGAGGCAACTGGGAACCACAGAAAATTTCTGAAGAGAGGAGGGGGTAGCATAATAACTTCCATGTTTTATTCTAAGCATATCACTTTAGCATCTTTGCAAAGGATAGTCTTGAAGGGGGAGAGGCTAGAAGCAGAGAGAAGAATTAGGAGGATCCTATATGTCTTGTCTTAAGAGAAGATAAACTGACTTGATTTATCTAACAAAAACAGAAATGAAGACTTAGCAGATAAATGCAGTGAAATTCATAATTCACTTGAAGATTTAAGAGAAAATTCAAATCTACAATAAATATGTACTTAATGTTGATTTCATAAAATCAACAGGATAGATTCTCTTTGTTCTAGCAATGTGAGAAAAGCCATGCAATAGCAGCTTCCAGTGCCATTTTTCTAATAATGAATTCTTCCCCTAATACTCAAAGTTTGTGTTACTAGCTTATGATAATTAAGAATGCTGATGGTTCAAAATAATAGGTATTGCTTATTGGGAAATACCAGAACCCAGGCAGAATGAAATTTCAAGTTAGTGTAAAATGTTTCTCTATCAGGCAGCTACAGCTATGCCTTTACATCAGCACCAATGATACAAATTCTAAAAGAGAAGTTCAGTTGGTACACGACCAAATTAGCCAAGTTCTTAGGATTTTATGTCAGCCTATGAAATATGGCTAGCGATTCTTGCATAAAATAAAGAAGAAAAAGAAGCTAGAGTTCATCAAAATCTGGTGAGGGATGCACTGTGAAACAGGACAAAGGATGAAAAACTATCGAGATATTTGGTGATATAATTGTGTACTTCATTTCATTGATTTCACCTTACGCAATTCTAAAAATATAGGATTTTGTGAAGCCATTCCAAAAAAGAATAAAGTTTAACTTGATAACAGTCAAAATGATCACATGCATTCAATCTAAACAGTTAACATAAGTGCCAGGCACTGTGGCAGATGCTGAGGATACTAAGACAAAAATAAAGCATTCTTTGCCCTAAAGGTACTTACATTCTATCAGGGGAAAGAATGTATACACATATGAATAGATGAAAAATACAGTGTCCCAAAGGTCTTCCAGTTGTTGTTGAGTTGTTGTTGTTTCAATCATGTGTAACTCTTCATGACTCCATTTGGGGTTTTCTTGGCAAAGATACGGGGGTGGTTTGCCATTTCCTTTTCCAGTTTTTTATAGTTAAGAAAACTGAGGCAAACAGGGTTAAGTGACTCGCCCAGGGTCACACAACTAATAAGTGCCTGAGGACATATTTGAACTTAGGAAGATGAGACTTCCTGACTCTAGGGGTGGCACTCTATCCATTGTGCCAACCAGTTGTCCAAATATATATCCTAAACTGCAGTAGAGCATTGGGATACATTGTGTCTACCAAGTAAGCACAAAGTATTGGGTACACACTAACAGCTAGGGGAGATCAGAAAGGGCCTTGTGTCAGGGTCAACAAATAAACCAAATTTTGAAGAGAGGTATAAAGAAGTACATTCTAGTCATGAGTGACAACCCACACAAAGGCATAGATTAAAAATTCTGCATAAGGAATTACAAGTAGTTTGGTCAGACTGGTTCAGAGTAACATAAGCTTGGAAAGGTAGGCTGGTGTCAGAATGTAAAGGCAGCCAGGGGTGGTACAGTGGGTATGAGTGCTAGGCCTGCAGTCAGGAAGACCTGAATTCACAAATTCAACCTTTTACACATGCTAGCTGTGTGACCCTGGGGAAGTCATTTAATCTCTGTTCACCTCAACTACAAAATGGGGATAATAATAGCATCTACCTCCCAGGGTTGTTGTGAGGCTCAAATGAAATGATATTTAAAATGTGCTTAGCATAGTGCCTAGCACATAGTAGGTACTTAATATATGCTTGTTCTCTTCCTCCTCCCCCAATGGCAAACAAAGGAACTTGCATCTTATCCCAGAGGCAAGAGGCAAACATTGGAGCTTTGGGCACAAGGGAATGGCATGGTCAGACCTACACTTTAGTGACATCTCTTTGGCATCGGGTAGAATCTAGACTGAAGAGGGGAGAAATTTAAGGCAAGGTAGAGTAATTAGGCAGCTATTACAATACTTCAGAAAAAAAGCAGTAATGGCCTGAAGTAAGATGGAAGGAAACAAGGCCAGTAGAGGGAAGAGGATAGATGCAAGAGCTTTTGTGGAGCTAGAATCTACCAATCTTGCCAATTGACTGGCTATGAACAGTTAAGAGAGAGTAAAGAGGTAATAATGACTCCAAGGTTGTGCAATTATCATCAAAAAAATAAAAAGATAAAAAGAGGATCAGAGGCAAGTGGGTCAGAGGCAGAAGCATATGTGTGTGTGTGTGTGTGTGTGTGTGTGTGTGTGTGTGTGTGTGTGTGTGTGTGTGTGTAGGGGGAAAGTGTTGTTAAGGGTAAAATTCTAGCTATTCTGTCTAAAATATCTAATGAGTGGTCACCAATAAATTATAAGTTTTAGCAAGAGTTAGGCTTTTTAGCATTTATTAAGGAGAATAAGAATTTGGTAAAGAGAGAGGAAAAGGCCTAGATTCCTATCTATTAAAGGGAGAGCACATTTCTAGCTCCCTTCTCCACCAGCGTCCTCAGGAAAAGAGAGACAGAGCGCAGAGCGCCCGGCTCCCCCTTCCTCCTCCCACCAGCAAACGTCACTTCCTGACGCCAAAGAAAAGCTGCATGGCCTTGCCCTCAAAGACCTTCCTTTCATGGCGGAGCTTGTCTATAGTAAGTTTCCAGTAGGTGGAGTCATTCTAATCATTACAGTGTCAGATAAGTTGATAAAAAGAAAAGGTGAGCAATCACATTCAGCAATTCTCAGAGACACTAGAAGCCATACAAAATCTGCACGATCCTTAATCAATCATGGAAACAATGTGAAATTGAGTTTCTTTTAAAGATTAAAAATGTCAGTCAGACTCTCCCTGCCCCCTTTTCCCTAATAGCTTGGGATCCAGTTTCAAAATCTTTTAAACACTGATTCCCCCTTCTTTAAAAAGGAAGGCTCTGGTAAAGAAGGAATATCACAAAGGAAACTGAAATCCCTAAAGTCCTATGCAAAGAAAAAACAGCCAGGTAAATTGTATTTAGTTGCCCTGACTGGCACAGAGCTGTGTCTAAGAAAGAAATAAGCTGCTTTCACCTTTCCCCGGATTTCATTCCCACTTTTGATTCCACTGCCAAAGCTGGTGATGTGTTTTATGTTTTTGGAATCGGCTAACTAGCATTTTTAGAGCCTACTTTAGATGACCATTCTCAGTAAAGAGTCCTTCTTCTCAACATTCAAACTTCCCATAGCCAACTCAAAGTCAATGGCCTAAGAGTATTAAAATGTGATGAAAAATGTCATGTTGACCCTGCCTTTCTCTCTCAAGTCAACTGCATCCTCTGCTTCTATAGTCTATCCAGTGTTCATACCACTCAAAGGAAAGGTACAAATTAGCACCTCACAGAAACAGACCCCAAGACACTACTACACCTTAACAATGAATCCATATACTAACTTTCTGAGACAGAAAAGTATCTTATTTGGAGGTTGCACAGCTTCTGGAGGGAAGCATCTAAAATGGGATAGAAGACTATTTGAATTTCAACTGAAAAGGGGTAGAGAGAAGCAATCGATCCCTGCTCTCTGGTTTGAGACAAGACTATATGCCAATATACACCACAGTTAGGAAAGAATATGTTAAAAAAAAAAAAAACAACAACAACAACCTGAAAATGGTATCCTTTCTATTCATTGCCATTCCTAGGTGGTCCAGTGGATAGAGTGCTAAAAGGACTGTATTCAAATCCAACCTCAGACACTTAATAGCTATATGACTCTAGACAAGTCAAAGAATGTCTCTCTCACCTTGGATTCTTCATCTGTAAAATGGGGAAACTAACAGCACCTACCTCATAGAGTTGTTATGAAAATGAAATGATATCATAGATAACAAAGCATTTTGCAAATCTTAAAGTGACAGATAAATACTAGTTATTTTTAATTTTTATTATTTCTTCACATATTGACCTAGATGTCAGATAGCAACCTATGTTTGAATGCAACCAACATTCCCCATTTAACCAATCTATGTGTCAAGCTCTGTTCTAGGCATTGGGAATACAAATACCCAAAACACCAACAACCCCTACCTTCAAGAAACTTACATTCTACTTAAAAAATAGAGATACCAAGTTCAAGAGGCATTTCCCTCCAGATGGTGGCAATCTAGTATTTGCTTCCTTTGCTTCCATTCCTACTGTTATATGGAGGCTTTATTTTGGGGGGAGGGGTGGGGGGGGGGCGGGCAATGAGGGTTAAGTGACTTGCCCAGGGTCACACAGCTAGTGTCAAGTATTTGAGGCTGGATTTGAACTCAGGTCCTCCTGAATCCAGGGCCTGTGTTTTATCCACTGCGCCAACTAGCTGCCCGAGGTTTTATTTTTAAAATGGGAGAAATGGGGGTAAGGAGAAAGGAATCTCATCAAGTTCATACAAGTGAACCCTTGTAGCTACCCTCAGTCAGTATCATTTCACCACCAATGGACGTTAATATTCCCTTCTGGGTTAGAGCCATATTGTGTAAACACCTTGCTTTCAAATGATGTCCTGCTTTAAGAATCATTTTGTTGATATACCTGAATGTTTAGAGTTTGGGGTTTTAACCTCACCCAGGAAAATGCATTTCATTTAAAAGATCTTCCATAGATATAACACAAAAAGGCAATAAATGGGCTGTTTTATGTAATATGAAAAGAAAACTTCAACTAAGCAACACTAAGCAAACTAATATATACCAGTACAAAGAAAATCTCTATTATAACAATAAGAAATTCCAAGTGCCAAATGTTCATGTTGCTACAACAAAATTCACTATAACCCAAAGAACCTAAAGTTCATTGTAGTAGAATGGTTATCAAAACAGTAAGTAACTAAGGTCACAATTTTATACCTCATTGTATAGAAGAAAAGAGAAGTAAGTGAATATCATAAGACATTCCAAATGCCTGCCTTTCGTACCATAATCACAAAAGTGAAACACACTACATCTTAGCTCAAGAGAGATAAGTTTAAATACAAATCCATACATTCAGCAACCAAAATGGAAAAGCTAAGATGTAAGCATTCAAAATCACAGACACAAAAAGTGCTTATGAGGGCACCCTCAAAGTATACTGATTTTTTTAAAGCCTAAATCAGGATATCTCTACTTATATGATTTTGAGGTTTTTCAATGAAATTAACTGATTCTAATGCTATTTTACCTGATCTTTTTAACTAAATAGGACAAAGTTTTCTGTGACTCCCTTTTAATAGGCTTTATTGTTTTATGCATCTGGAGTACAGTCATTTCTACTGATCCACAAATGGGATCTAAAAATAATATTTGAGCTATGGATAATAAGTAAAAGGTGCCTTTTTGACAGATTAAGTTGTCTATTATAAGCTATTTTCCAGGGCAGTAAGTTTGATTTGGCAATTCCAAATTTTTAAGCTATAGGCTCAATTAGGCCAAAAGGGGAGTACACCGTGTATCACTACAAGTATCCTACTGCATTCATTTATTGTTCAGTTCACAGTCTCTGAATACAACACAATCCTCCAACAGAGTCAGCTTTCATAATTCAGCAGTACAAAGTCTGCAAACACATGTAACCTAGATCCATATTTCACAGTGACAGCATATGATAGCAGAATGTGAAGTATTAATGCTGGTGTCACTACAGTCCTACACTCTACTGCACTTTAAGAGAAAGCAGCTGCTGAGATGAAATGTGTGCCAACTGTCTGAAGACAGAAACATAAGAAACATTCCTTCTGTTACAAAGGGACACACACACACACACACACACACACACACACACACACACAGACTTTCCTTTAGACTCAACAAGCACAAAGTTTCTTACTTTTACATTTTTGAAAAAACAGAAACAAAATAAAACCCCCCAAACAGTTATCAATGCTGCATTATAAGGGAAAAAGAATACATACTTACATACATATATGTATACAGATACTTACATATGTACCTCTACATATATGTATATATGTCAACCTCAATTTCTTTCATAAAATAAGCTAGAGATAGGACAGAATTATGTGTTTCCAAGTAGTGTTTGTTCCAAACTTACCTAGAATCTGTTATTGGAATTCTCCACGCAAACAACAAATTCAATGAGTTTACACACCTATGGACTATAATGGCTATTTGGTATACAGAAGATAACAGTGACCAGCTGAATAGTTTTATATTAATAACACATGGGCCTAGGGCCGCCCCATGAATACTTCCTTTGGCATCTTTATAAAAGTAGTATGTCTTGAAATAATCTTCTGGCTTTAGAAATCTTTGTTCTAACCCATTCACATGGAACATAAGATAGGCTGTCTATCTAGGCACTGGGAACGCAGTTGGTTTGTCACTTTCAGTAAACCCTTACAGAAGGGTGAATTTACTTCTATGAATATGAAAGAGTAATTTTTCTCCTCCTTTCTCTTTATGAAAAGATTGGCAATTTGCTGCAGAACGGCAGTCTCTTGATTGTACATACTGTATTCTTGATGTAACTGTACAAAATAAACTAAGTGCTGCACTGCTATCTTTTAAACACAGCACTACAATAACAATGAGCGTGTGACATAATCTGAACTGTTTGGTTGTAATTCACTTAAAAACTAGTACAACCTCATTGACCTCCTTATCAAACAATTTATTGTGCATTTACAGACTGGACAATGAAATAGAGGAGGTAAAGTATTAACGGTGACACTATTTGGCAAGCTCATAGTGCAGTTCATTCAAAAGGCAATTTTAAAATTGAATGAAGAGGTTTGACTAGGCAATAAAAACAGCCACAATGCCAGTGAACAGTACTTAGGAGGAAAGCCTCTAATTATCCCATTTATAAATCAACAGCAATTTTACTGATGACTTATTCTTAAACTTGATTAGAGTAACTTCAAAAATTAAAAAATAATCAGATCAGATTTATTTTTATTAAATGATAATTTTAAACTATTACTGATGGTCTGAAAATGATAAAAACTTGAGAGCAAGAATGAGACAGCATTTTTGAAGAGAAACATTCATATAATGCTCTGCAACATAATTATAGCACTGCCCTTGGGGAAGGGGATTTTATTTTATAATGAGAATGTTTACACTGTTATGGGGTTCAATCTATCTGGGAGGGAAGGTTAAACTTCTTTCCATTAAAGACAGTCTTATAATGAAAAGCTCCGAAAGCAGAATGGAGTCTAATATAGTAGATGTAATGGCCTATTAAATGATTCACACACAAAAAATGAATCAAATTCAATGTATCTTACTGCTGTTTTATGACAAAATTGTTGAAAAATAAAACTATTGTCAAGATAATTGTGTATTACATAGACTGTATTACTGTAAGTAGTACTCTTATTGGATGACCCAGAGTCTAATTTTTAGGTACATTAACAGGACATTACATTTTAAATACTTTATGGTATTGAAGAACATTTTACAAGAATCCCACTTTTACCCAGTTGGCAAAATCAATTTAGACTTAAAGTCATGCTACAATTGTGCATCATTCTTTCTCAATTAAAATTTTCCATACATTCTTTATGATGTCATTCTTACATTCCTCCAACAGATGCTTGTTTATATACCAATTTGCAAAACTGCTGCTAGCCTGGTACATGCTATTGTGAATGGAACCTCTACAACTAGTTTACATGTCCAAATCTCCATTCAATAAATGGACATTTTCCAAAGAGTTTGCAAGGTAATAATGATTTCTAATCAGTATGCTTACTCCATATATTGCAAAAATTCTCCCCGTAATATTTTTCAAGAGTCCTACATTATTGAATTAGAGCATGCCACTCAAATCTATATTTCTGTGAAGAATGAAATTATTGCTAAGATTATGGTTAGAACATACTGTTGCTATAAATAAATTCACATGCAAAACAAAGTCTCACATGAGGTACAACTCAAAAGCCAAATTTAGTCAATTCATTAATTTTGCTTTCTAAGAACCTGGAAATCTAGAAGAACTTTAAAATTCCTTGTCGATTTGAGCCTGAGAAGTGTGCAATGCCAAATGTATTAAAAAAAAAATAAGACAGTACTATAGTAACACTATATAGTAATGCCATTCAGATCACTGTGGAAAAATCTATCAGCATTTTTATTATAAGCCTCTATAAGATTTTATAATTGGACCATCAAAACCTCCCACAGACTAAAATTTAGCTTCCTGCAAATTTGAAGAGAATCCATTTAGCCGTATTTGAATGATATAAATGTGAAAAAAAAGTTACTGCTTTCAGATGAGATTTTTGTGTGTGAGAGCTCAGAATTCAGGAGTGGAGGAAAGAAGCATTGAAAAACAATTCTTCGCATATCATCAGTACTTAATTTGGGTTAACTGACATCATTCTGTTAAGAAAAAAAGGCATACTCAGAGTCTTTCATTTTTAAAGAAACATTTATCTCTGAATATTTATGTGTGAAATTCTGGCACTAAAGAAACTCTCACAAGGATCTGAAAGAAAATTGTCATGTTGTATAAAACATTAAGCAGTACCACCTCTTTCTCAGAAATAATTTCCTGTTAGGGCAGAAAATCGTTTTGTCCCACTCACAAACACATTTATTCTCAACTTAATATGACTTCACATTTATTGAGTGACTGAGTGTTATGTTAGCAAGCAAATTTTGTACTCTAAGGTCACTGGAAGAATCAAGTGATGTGGTTTGACAGTGAAATGGTTAATATCACCATTACTTCTTAACACTTGTTAAGCCTGATTTTCTGAGCTTTCAGAAACCAAGGGAAGCTTCTGTGAGCTTCACTTCCTGCCCACTCCCATTAAGGAACATTGGAGGCAGTATTTCCACTCCTTCTGAGTTCTGTAGGGTGCACTATTGTGCTCCCAAGAGAGTTGGCTAAAGTTGGTCATACTCTGCTCATGTACTTCCAAGAAATGTTTTTTAACACTTAAGAATGTAGAAATGATGAGCTCAGTGGACTTAGAAAAACATGGAAAGACTTGCATGAAATAATGAAGAGCAAAATGAGCAGAACCAAGAGAGCACTGGATACACTATCAACAATATTACTTTAAGAATGACTTTGATGTGTGTGTGTGTGTGTGTGTGTGTGTGTGTGTGTGTGTGTGTGTGTGTGTGTGTAGTAATAGTGGCCATCTCTGGGGAGGGCAGAGAAAAAAAAAGAAATTTACATGACAACTTCATTGTGTATTTAAGAGGAATAGCAAATTGTACATAGGAGATTTGCAGTTTCATGTGCAATCACCTTTTTTTAAATTATACCATGTTATAGAAATACTTGTTTTATTCCATAAATAAAAAATAAAATAAAATTTTAAAAAAGAATGACTGAACAAATAAATCATTTTAACTATTATAAATACGCAAATGAACTATAAAGGACATATGAAGAAAGATGGTATCTGAATTCAGAGAAAAAACTGATAAATAAAAGTATGTATAGAATGATTTTACATATACGCATACACACAGAAACAGCCCTATTTGTGTGTAATGGTAGCCATCTCTGATCTCTGGGTGGGGATGGAGGAAAGGGGGAGGAAGTAAAAAAGGAACAAAAGAAAAAAAAAAGGAAATTTACATGATAAACTTTGTTGTATATTTGAAAGAAATAGCAAGTCATACACAGTAGATTTGCATTTTCATGTACACTCATCTTTTTTATTGTATTATGTTATGAAAATGCTTGTTTTCTTCCAAACCCCCCCAAAATAATTAACTAATCAACTGGGAAAAATGTAGTTTCAAGGGTTGAAAAAGAAACATCAGTGGGTAGATTATACATGACACCTTTCAAACAACCTATTTTTATTTTGTTCATTTGCATTTGGGACTTTATTAAGAATACAAAAAGAACTACCATGTTGGGACCAAAACAAAAAAGTTGGGGAAACTGAAGAAAGCAAATGAGTGTGAGTGTATGGGGCGGGGCGAGGGGGGGGGGAGAGGGTCCTTGGGCGGAGTAAAGCACCAATGCTGCACATATTAGGAATAACCATCCTATCGAAAAACATTTATGAGGTGCTTACTATGTGTTAGGCATTGTGCTAAGCACTAATCATACAAAGTAAAACCAAAACCATTTCTTAACCTCAAAGCATTTACATCCTAACGGGGGTAGGGGGGATACAACACTTAAATAACTATGTATACCCAAGATGTATACAAAGTAGACAGAAGGTGAGGAAAAGACAGTATTAGGGAAACAAGATGGTGGTTTGGGTATAATTTTTTAAAGAAAGTTACTAAATAGCTCAGTGGTACAATAAAGAACTATTTTTGACCCTCTACCCCCATCCCACTAGGCACAACGTGCTACATGGAGAATATGAAAAAGGACTAATACAGCTGCAACATATTTCCTTTGATGACCTATGCACAAACAGTAGTATAAAGGTCATCATTCAGGAAATGGATGATAGTGAATTGGAGTCTAATGGCCACGTAAGAGATAAAAAGTTTGAATGCTACATGGTACCTAAAAATTGTATAAAGACCTAGAGCAAGGAAGGGTTTATGGTGTCCTTTGGCAACAGTCTGATGAAGCCTTTGGACCTCTTCTCAGTTACAGCTTAGTGAAAATAAAGACATGATTTTCTTTTATCCAAATTTACAGATCCCCTCAAATCTGTCCAGAGAGTGTTCAAAGACACTAGGTTAAGAATCTCTGACTGGAAGAAGACCTCTGGCTCTTTTGGTGGTTTGTTTATGGAGATTCTATAGAAGAAAAGGGGGGGGGGGGCAGGGAGGCTAGGCGGCACAGTAGGTAAAGTGCTGGCCCTGGATTCAGGAGGACCTGAGTTCAAATCTGGCCTCAGACATTTGACACTTACAAGCTGTGTGACCCTAGGCAAGTCACTTAACCCTCACTGCCCTGCAGAAAAAAAGAAGAGGAGGAGGAGGAAGAGGAGGAGGAGGAGAAGGAGAAGGAGAAGGAGAAGGAGAAGGAGAAGGAGAAGGAGGAGAAGGAGAAGGAGGAGAAGAAGGAGGAGAAGGAGGAGGAGAAGGAGGAGGAGGAGAAGGAGAAGGAGGAGGAGGAGGAGGAGGAGGAGGAGGAGGAGGAGGAGAAGAAGAAGAAGAAGAAGAAGAAGAAGAAGAAGAAGAAGAAGAAGAAGAAGAAGAAGAAGAAGAAGAAGAAGAAGAATGTGAACACGAGTTGCCCAGGATGAGGTTATATGCATAGGTTGTGCAACCTAATGGAGGCCATATGAAATCAAAGATCCATGGAAATGTTCTCTTGGATGCTATGAATTAGGAAAGAGAGTGAGACAATAGGGGGGAAAAGATGGTAAAGCTTTGAATATTGTTGTTAAAAAGTATGATACTACATTTATATTAAATGATTTTATAGCTGGAAGAAACCTTTGAGATCAGATAGTCCAAATTTCTCACTTTATACAACTGAGTAAGCTATACTAATAAAATCCCAGACTAATCTAAGTAGACACAGATTTTTTTAAAAAATCGTCAAGTCTGTATAAAATTTGGATTTCTACAGATTTAAGATCTTTGCAAGGGAGTAAGACCAATAGTAAGTCAGGGGGCTTGATCCTCCATGCTACTGTTCCATAATATGAGCATCAATGACAGAGCCAGAAAAATAACCCAAAGCTTGAATGTGTCAATACTGCGCTGTAAATCCATGATGTCATTTAACCAAGTGACCAACTGCCACAATATCTATCAAATAGGAACATCAAAACAAGTGCTTATTTTTCAATTTATGGGCAAAAGGTGCCCCAAGCATCTAAAGCTTGAAATCAAAGTGCAGGCTCATTCTAGCAAGCCTTGGACTGGTTGCTTTAGGAAGAGGAGGAATAGAAGGGGACCTAAGTACCTGAGAGTTTTATGTCTTCCCTACTTTTAAACAAGCTATCATAGGATTGGAAATAAGGCACGGAGTGTTTCTGATGCAGGAGGAGATTTTAAAATCTCTATGGTGAAGAATTCATGGAATAGAGTTGAAAAGAGGAAAGGGGTTAAAGATTGACAGATAGACTTGAGAAGAAGCAATGGGGACCTCAATAGCAGAGTAACAACAGCAATCATGGGGTCATCCTCCCCAGGCACATCCAGGATTTGTTAAGTTATCTGAACAAGCCACAAAGAATCAACAGTGATATAGAAGCAACAGCAGAAAAGAGAAATGGAAAGCTGTTTTGTAGAGAAGAAAGAAATCAAGGAGAGCCACTTGCCCCTACAAGAATCATGAAGCAGAAGACACATGCTTTTTTTTTTCTTTTTTGGTGGGACATTGCGGGTTAAGTGACTTGCCCAGGGTCACACAGCTAGTAAGTGTCAAGTGTCTGAGGTCAGATTTGAACTCAGGTCCTCCTCAATCCAGGGCCAGTGCTTTATCCACTGCACCACCTAGCTCCCCCCAACACATGCTAAAGTCACCATTTCCTATTCCTATTCTACCTATTCAAGAACTAAGGAAAATTCCAAAGAGAGATCTGCTCTTTCCCTAGCTTCTTCTTCCCAGGTCTGTCCATTAAAGACAACAAAATCAAGTCAGGTCAACAAGCTTTTATTAAGCATGTTTGCATGCTAGACACTGTGCTAAGTGTTAGGGATACAAAGAAAAGCAAAAAGCAGTCCTTTTAAGGGGCTCACAGTCTAATCGGGAGACAATGTGCAAACAACTATTTACAAGCAAGATAGAGACAGGATAAATTGGAGATAAACAACAGAGGGAAGGCACTTTCATCAGGAGGGGTGGGGAAGACCTTTGGTTGAAGGTAGAATTTTACCTAGGACTAGAAGAAATCCAGGGAGGTCAGGGGGCAGGGATGAGGAGGGAGATAAAAACTTCTTATAAAATATTAGGAATTTTCTTAACTGGTATCCCTGAGGGGTATAATTTACTTCTTAGTTGTTTTATTTTGTTTTGAAGTATAAATTCTATAAAGTAGAGGAAGGAAAGATGTGAATTCCAGGGGCTATCATACTTAAGCCAGAGAAAGAGGGGGGAGGGAGGGGACTTATAACAAGGTGTGGGTAATTAAATCTCTAGAGACAAAATGGTAGGAAGGAGGGAAGTGGTGACTGTGAGCAATCCTTAGCCAACTATAGTATTCCCAGCTACACCAGTCTCTACCAGTGTTAGACTCATTTTCCCTAAATTGGGTTGGAGTAAAAGCCCTTCAGGAGCAACTAGATGGCTCAATGTATAGAGCACTGAGCGAGGCGTCAGAAAGACCTAAATTCAAATACCTGTGTGCCTCTAAGCAAGTAGTGTAACCACTATTTTCCTTAATCCACTGGAGCAAGAAATGGCAAATCACTCCCATATCTTTGCCAAGAAAACTCCAAGGGCAACATTAGTGCACTATGGTCAATGGGGTCATAAAAAAGTCAGATGCTACTGAACAACAAAAGCCCTTTAGTAGAAAGAATACTGGAGTTGAAAACCGTACAAATTTCAAGCAAGTAAGCATTTTTTTATGCCTTTAATTATTGTAATTAGAGCCACAACTTGGGTAGTAAATAGAGTGTGGGGGACTTTGATCCAGGAAGACCTGAGTTCAAGTGTGACCTTTCTCTCCTTACTTTCCATAGACCCTTAAGGTACTGAACTAAGGCAAATTTCTCACCCTCTACAAGACACAGGCAACTGTCTTAAGATTTATCTATCAAGTGACAGATCTGCTTAGGAGGAAGGAGTTCCCACACTTATTGACATAATTACTATAATTAGTTTAGGGATAAGAATTAGTGATATTTTTCTCACATGCAAGGGAGGAACATGTTCTATGGAAATAAAGCCTGAGTTTGACCTGATGCTAATCTGTTACTCTTCCCCAAATTTTCAAACTTGTGGTCCACACAGCAAAAGGAGTAAGCACCATACTGTGGTAAAGTTGTAGAAGGCAGTTTCTTTGAAAGAAGGTGTTTTATTTACAAAGCCACATAAACACTTGGAGCACATACTTCCTTTATTCCAAACACTGTAAAATCACATGAAAGGGTCTAAAAAGAAGAATCCCACACTAGGTATTTGAAGGTATTTAGTCTTTCCTGCCTGAGATATTGTTCCAGATACACAGGGAAAAATTACTCTCATACACCCACACTAATGTCAGGTGAGAGCAAAAGCCCTTGAGGGCCTCTAATAAAAATGGTCTAAGGTCATGCCCAGAAGTTAGGGTGCACAAACTAAAGCTCACTTGCACAAGGGAAAATAAAAGAACTAAGAAGGAAAAAAACTAGGGTTTCTGACTTTCCTTCTTCCAGTATAAGTTTAGGGCTTTTGCTCAAGTTAACCTCTCCTCTGGAGGCCTATAACAAGGAGGTAAAGCAAAACAAGGTTAAATTAGTCAACAGAGCTAATTATAATTCAGAGGAAGAGAGGAAGAATGGTAGGGAAGGTGGCTTATACTATAGTTTTTGATTTATGGAAGAATTTTGGTTCTTTAGAGGTGCCCCTAAATACATTATGAAAAAATAATCAAGCTCTGCCCAAATTCACATTTGGAAAAAAAAAAAGTCTTAGAACCATATTATACTTAAATGACTATATGATCACATGTATCAATACATAGAATATTTTGCTTTTGTAAAATTGTGTAACAACAAAATTTTTCCCATCTGCTTCTTCTTTATCCATTCCATCCCTAACCCAGAAGACCCATTCTTTCATGCTATTCATCACATCATTCTTACACTCTCCTAATATGACAGCTAGGTGGTAAAATGGGTATACTTTTACTAGCTGTGTGACCCTGGGCAAGTCACTTAACCCCAATTGCCTCACAAAAAAAAAAAAGAAAGAAAGAAAGAAAGAAAAAGAAAATGGATATACTGCTGGACATGGAGTCAGGAACACATGACGAGTTCAAATCCAGCCACAGATACTGGGACAATGGGGAAATCATTTAATCTCCATCTGCCCCAGTGTCTTCACCTGTAAAAATGGGAATAATGGCATCTATCTCCCAGGGTTACTGTGAGGCTAAAATGAAATATTTGTAAAACACTTGGCAAACGTAAAGTACTCTGTAAATACTATTAACATCATTAATAATAGTAGAGCACCCTAAGTAAGGGTTTCCCTTTTTTACCCAGACTGTACCCACTATTTTAGATAAAGCATCTCTGACATAAAAACTCACCCATCTTGCACTTAATTCCAGCAGAGCTTTGTTCTAAAAAAAAATAATTCCTGCTAAAATTTTTATTTTTATTTATTTATTTTTTTTATTGAGGCAATTGGGGTTAAGTGACTTGCCCAGGGTCACACAGCTAGTTAAGTATTAAGTGTCTGAGGCCGGATTTGAACTCAGGTACTCCTGACTCCAGGGCCAGTGCTCTATCCACTGCGCCATCTAGCTGCCCCCCTGCTAAAATTTTTTATGCATAATTCATGATGATTTAATAGTTTATTGGTTATAGGTGTATTTTCATTGAGATAGGAAATTCTTACCAACATAACCATCGCTTAAATCCAAAGCAAGGAATTTGGAATAATGTCATTCAGATAGCTTGAGCAATAAACATAGAATTTGGGGTGATAATCTGTAAATCACATCACATAAGCAACTGCCTAATTCCGGGTTTGTTTGTTTTTTTGTTGTTGTATAAGGTTCCTAAGTGCCTAGTATAATACTTTGTATTCTAGGGGCATCAAGAGAAAATAGAAAGATAGCTTGATATAGAATCAGAGGACCTGGACTGGCTGGTCAGTTTACATACTAGCAAACAACATTATGGACAAATAAATTAATTTCTTGGGGCCTTGTTTCCTCATCTTTAAAATGAGGAACTAAATCTGTAAGTTCTCTTCCAGCTGTTTTTTCAGATATTCATTGTCCATTTTTCATTGGCGAAACATTCCAAGATACTTGGTGGCTAGAAATGGACAAAATCTAGATTCCATTTCGTATCCAAAAGCAAAAGCACAAGTATGGGGTTTCTGAACAAATCTACCAATTATACAACAGACAACTTTTCTATGTAACATACATTGCGGTACCATCTTCTAAACCCTTCAAAAATACATTTCATTGGGGCAGCTAGGTGGTGCAATGGATAAAGCACCTGCCCTGGATTCAGGAGGACCTGAGTTCAAATATGGTCTCAGACGCTTGACACTTACTAGCTGTGTGATCCTGGGCAAAGCCACTTAATGCCCAATGCCCCACAAAACAACAACAACAACAACAACAAATATATTACATCGCATCTATAACAGTTTTTCCTATTCCCCACTCCTATAGTAAGGAAATCCTTTCTAGTCCTTAAAAAAAAAAATCTTATTAATAAGAAGTTGATGGATTTTAGATTCAGACTGTTTGGAACTGGAGCCATGTAGAAGTTACCTTTTTACTGTCCAGGAAACAAAGAGAATGCTAAACAAATGATCAGAAAATAAGATTTTAAAGGGATTGTTTACCTACTTAAAAGAACAGGCACTTAAGAAGTACCATTTACATATAAACAATGTAATTTCAAAATAAATGGGAACTATAAAGTTTAGGCTGGTCTTTGATATGCTAATTACACATAATTCTTATCTTTTCATTAAAGCAGGTCTTCAATAAAGCAAACTAGTTCCAGTTACTTTATGTTCTGGAAATAATAAAACATTTCTTTAAAATTAGAATAGATGAACACTGGAAACTGAAAAAAAAGTTTAATTTATCAGGATTTGAAAGGGCATTTCCCTCTATTAAAGTGTCTCCTCTTGATGTAGATAACCCTAGGTTCTAGGCTATGCCAGTGGAGAAAAGGCTCTCACATGTTCTACCCACCAGTAAAGTTGAAAATGATGAATTAGATGGTCTACTGTTTCTGAACCAGTTTAACACAATATAGAGGTCAACAACAGCTTGGCCACAGAATTATTAATTTTTCAGCACAACAGGCTGTTCACAGAAGAAGATTACTAAAGAACAAAAGTACTGATAGCTATGGTGGGATAAATAACTGAAGCTAACATTTGGGCTATGAGAGACCTGGGCTTATCCTGCAATTGCGAGCAATTCCTGGTCTCTGATCCCTTTGAGGTTACTAGGTATATAGCTAACATTTATATGGAGCTCTAAGGTTTGCAAAGCACTTTTCAAATATTGTCCCATTTCTGTCCTCATAATATAACTAAGAGGTAGGTGCTATCATTATCTTTATTTTATAGATGATAAAACCAAGGCAGAGGTTAACTGACTTGTCCAGCATCACACAGCTAGTTTGAGATTGAATTCGAAATCAGGTCTTTCCAACTTCAGGTCTAACATTTTATCCACTGTATTATCTAGCTGCCTACATCTTATAAGGAATCTTAGAAGTCATTAAGTTGGACCCTCTAATATTACAGATGAAGAAACTGAATGCCAGAGAAATTTGTCACATCTAGTACATATCTGGGGTGGGATTCAAATCCAGGTTCTTCAGACTCCAAGTCTGCTTAGTGCTCTATCCACTCCATCATACATGATGACCATGTGCTTCAGAGGGTCAAATTCTTTCTTTCCTTTCCCCACCCAATTCTCTGCCCATCAATCATTTTTAAAATCTATTTCTTGTTACAGTCTTATGTTTTCCTATTTTCATTTTCCCCCAGATGACAGGGAGCTACCTAACAATCATTTCCTTTAAACATCAAGTGTATTTGATTATTTCAGTCATTTTACTGATGGCCATTAACACTTTTAATTCATCTTCTTTAGGAGATGATATATGTATTTTCATACTACACTGATCTGGGCTTCTAAATGCAATAGTGGTGGCTAGTGTAAAATGCTGTCCTAATTCCAAACAGCTCGAACACAGAAAGGGAAAAAACCAGGGAGAAAAAAAACCCCAACCACAAAAGCATTCAGAGCTTGAAACTGATATCAATGGGATATCCCTCAGTACCAACTCTTGTAGTTTTGCTATGCTGACAACCTTCAAACTAATAGGTGCTGGAGAAATTTTGCATTCTGATAGAAAATCTATTTCTCTGCTTTAAATAACAGGTCTTTTAAAACAAAGAAATCATAACTAATGGATTACAGCATTTCTACCTTTTAAATCTGAATCTCTTATGAGTAAAATAAACCACAAATGAAAGTACTTGTATCGTGCACATTGAATCTTTCTTCTTCTATTAGCATATCAGTCTGCAATCATATCTAGATCAATAGCGAAGATATCTGCTTAAAAGAGCACCATGCTTTCTTTTGTCAGAAATTCATTACTTTTTATTAGGGTCATTGCTTGAAAACTTCAAAACACCATATGGACCTAATTGTGGTTTATTTTGGCAAAAAGGAAGACACTGTAGAACAATTGAGGCATTACATTCTACAATTCCATTACTTTCATCCCTCTCAGTTTTATTACTGTGTCATTAAAGGCAACTTGAGTGAGCGAAGAATTATAGTGTCATGTGTACAGGCTAGTAGATTAATAACAAAACACACTCAAGTTTAAAGGTATCTAACAGCTGTTTTCATTATTTTGTGTAAATACGCTTGAAGCATATCTATCTGATTAGTGGATAGAGTGCTCTTCTCTGTCACATGCCATGGGCACTGCTATGTGCAAGTAATCAAAGAGCTCAGAAAATGAGTTTACATTGTTCACTGCTGAAATACACAAATGTCAGAAAGTGACTGCGCATCAAAGCTTAGTCAAATCATCTGCTGCAAACAAACAGATTCCAATGCACATTTCAGCTTAAAACATTCCACTGCCACACACTGACTGAGTCAGACTTATTGCTAACCAAAATGAAGGGATGTGCACAGAATAATGAGTTTCTTGCACAGGGTCAAATTCCTTTAGAACCTGGATTTTTGCTTAAGTGTATATGTGTGTGTGTGTGTGTGTGACATATACATATATGTGATTGTATGCATATTATATATGTATAGATGTATAGATATAGATTTCAGTAACCATCAACATAGGAAATTTCATCATTTTCTTTTGGGAATTGTTCATTAAGTTTAACAGAGTCTACAAAACCTGTGGTAAAGAAAACATTTCAAATTATGTGTACACCTCCCCATCACTAGGACTCCTCCATTGGTGAATGGCTAAAGGACTCTTGCAGTTGTGGCATCCTAATAGGTGGATTCCTGATTCTATGCTTATAATTATTTTATTCATTAGGATGATGTTTGATCTGATCTGATACCTTTGCTCTGAAGCCCCATATCCTATTACTGGTTATTTATAGGCAAAGATTAAAAGAGATTTATGTTCATCTTCCTGGTCATATATCCTGCTTCAATTTCTCCTCATTTGCCCTCTGGTGTTCTTGAACCACATTTGGCAACAGTTTAGTGGAAAGAAGACTGGGTTTGGACACAGAAGACTTGGATTCAAATCCCAGCTCAGTTATTTATTACCTGTGTGACCTTGGGCAAGTTATTTAACTTCTCTGGTCCTCCATTCCCTTCTCTGTAAAATGGGGTGGGGGTGTCAACTAGATGACCTTTAAGGTTCCATTCAGGTTCAAAATCTGCCTTCCTAGGATCTAACTGGAATTGACAGTTTCAGTTACTGCTTGTTTTTATGGAGGTTCTTTCCCTCCCATTCCACTTCGCCATCATCTCTGAGAATTTGTGAATTGGATTCTCAGTCAGCCATTTGCTTTCTAAGTTAGACCAGTCTGCCACTTTTTAAGCATATCAATGATGGTTTCCTCATATCTTGCCACAGTCATAATCCGGGTGCTGAATATTCTCAATTTGGTGATGAGTACATCTTCCTTCCCCTTTTCAAACTCAACTTTAAAAATGTACAACCCCCAATAAAATTCTTTGTCAAACAATTCTTATTCTGATGTATCTATTTCCCAAGCAAAGCTCCTAAAATCGTTTTATTCCCACCCAGCAGAGTCACAGAAACACTTGTTTCAAATTTGTTCGTGGCTGCATCTTCCAAGTTTTTTTTTTTGTCTTTTCCTTCAATTTCTAGTTGGTCTTCAGAGATGTTTATGCTGAAGCTCGTATTTCAAGACTCATCTAGTTTTCTCTCAAGCATCTCTAAGTCCTCAGCACTGTTTGAAAGGACTGACATGTCATCTGTATACTCAGTCTGTCTGCACCTTAGTTTCCATCTTCTCATTTGATGAGTGGGTTTAGCATTCATGAAAGTGAATCACTGGTAGCACTAACTGAAGCCAGACACTGGGTGGGGAAGTACTATGTTAGCTTCTCCACGCTGTATTGCCAATGAGTTTCTACCCTCATATGCTGCGGTTCTGGAGGCACTTCTTAGGATTCTCTAAGAAGAGGTTTACAAGCTTGAAAAAGTCACTTTTTCTGTCAGTGGAAGGGACTGGTTTTGAAAAGAAGGAATAAAAATTACACTGAAAGTACTTAGTATCCCTATGTCATTTTTCAGGGTGGATAAGATAGCTTATAGATACACAGCCATAGCCCGGTAGGATGCTGCATCAGAGTGGAAAGAGCTTTAGATGTGGAAGCAGAACACATCTCAGTGTGAATCTCAGCTCTGCACTGGTGTGATCTTAAGGGCAAGTTACTTAACCTCACTGAGACTCATCAGTGAAGTGAGAGGGTCAGGCTAGATGACCTCTAAGTTCCCAAAATCTATGATCCTATAATGTTAGAATATAGTACATTGATAAATTAGTAGCACTAACTCTTTCTAACCATTTTGAAAGAACGGCTAAGACCAATATCCTGAAAAAGGCCAATAAAGGCCTGAAGGAGTCAAAGACAACATTGACTTTCTCAGGAATATATAAATGGGCCTTTTACTTAAGTAATACTTACATTAAGCCTGCCAAGTGGATAGCAAGCACACAAATTATACTTGTTCATCACTGGAGGACACCGGCAAGTTAAGGTACTTATCCAAGGTCAGTAACACAGCTAGACTAGAATACAAATCAAATTACTCTCAGGCTAAGGCACAGTCAAGCAACATTTATTGAATACTTTCTGCACAGGGAATTGTACTACATGCTGCAATTGAAAGCTATTCCTCAATGTTTAAGTGGTTGGAATAAATGAACAGTTTGCAAAAGAACTGAAAATTATTAACAACCAGAAGGAAGAATGCTGCAGTTTTCTAATATTAAGAAAAATGCAAATCAAAAAGCAGGTGGTAGGTGCTCAATAAATGAGGAGGCAAATTTTCAAAGATGACAAAACATGTCATGTTGGAGGGGCTGTGGGAACACTGGCACCCTAATGTGCTGTGAACTGGTCTAACCAATCTGTAATATAATTTGTAATTATACAAAGAAAATAACCAATATGTCTATATCCTTTGACCTAAAGTTCTCACTGCTAGGCACATGCCCAAGGAAGCCTAAGATTAGAAGGAAAAGTCCTATACGTACCAAAATATTTATCCCAGTACTTTTTATAGTAGCAAATAACTGGAAACAAAACAGATGCCAATTGCTTGGGAAAAGGTTAACCAAACTGTAGTACATGGTTGTACTAGAGTATAGATGCTCTTAGAAATGATGATTATAAAGAATACAGAAAAGCATGAGAAGACATATAAACTAATGAATGATGAAGTAAACAGAATCTGGAAATTTCTACAATGCAACAATTTCTACAATGCAAACAGAAAGAACTTCCAAAAACCTAAATATTATGGAATTGTAATAACCAAGCTAGGCCCCAAAGGAAAAAAAAAAGAAAGAAAGAAAGAAAATGTACTTCCTTTCCTTCTTTGGACATGTGGAGCACTATGGGTATGGAACACTGAGGATACTGTCAAATTTAATTGATATGTGTATTGGTTTTACCTAATTGCTTCCCCTCCTCCGAATCTTTCTTTCTTTCTCTCTTTCTTAAGGGGATGGCTATCTGGGTGGGGAAGAGAGAAGAAGAGATATATTTGCAAATGAAGGTGATGTAAAAAAAAAGATATCAATAAATTTGTTTCAAAATAGAACATAGATGGTAAGTGAAGTCAACTATAAGGTGCAAAAGGAAAGTTTTAGTTTAGTACTCCATCCTCCATCCCTCTGATCAAAGGGGAAAAGAGGCTGAGGGAGTTAGAACATGCTGAATATACAAGGCAGAGTTAAATAGGATCTTTCCCAGTGATCAGCTTATTCTGGGAAGGCAACTTGTTCCATGGAGTTTGACATGGGGGGAGGGAGGGTGTCAGGACATTATCTAGGAATTAAGAGACTATTAAAGTTTAGCTTGTCCAACTAGACAGCAGGGCAGATGGACACATCTAAGAAGGGGAGATAAAATTCTACAGACATGGGGCAGTGCCAAGGGACAGAGATAACTCCAGAAGCCTTTCCCATCCAACCCCTCATTCAAGTTTTTCCCACCCCACCCCCAAAAGGAACTTTCCATTGTCAAGTGGTCACCCCATCTATCCTCTATAAAAGCTTTGGCCTCTCTGCCATTCAAGGAGAAAGATGTCTCTAAGCCATCTCCTCCCCTTGAGGCGAAGTCTTCAACTTCCTGCTTGGTCACCTTCTCTAGGGCCCAAATAAAAGACCATCTCTATTAAAGCATTCTAATTCTTTACAGAGGAATACCTAAGGACCCCCATCACCAATTTCCCCCATGACAGAGTTCAGACTAAACAGAGCCACAGATGTAAAATGAAGTGATTCCTTTTATTTTTCATATTTAAGATGCATTTTATAGATTTCTCCCTTAATAGATATCTCTTCTCCTTGTTGTTGTTCAGTCATTTTCGTCTGGTATGAATTTTTGTGACCCCATTTGGGGTTTTCTTGGCAAAGACACCAGAGTGGTTTGCCATTTCTTTCTCTAGCTCATCTTACAGATGAAGAACCGAGGCAAGCAAGGTTAAGTGACTTGCCCAGGATCACACAGCTAGTTAAGTGTCTGAGGCCAGATTTAAACTTAGAAAGAGGAGTCTTCCATACTTCAGGCACTCTACCTACTGAAACACCTAGCTGCTGCTTCTTGTCCTAATCCCTGCCCTGAGTAGAAAATTGTAATCAATCTATCAACAAGTATTACTTAAGAACCGCCTACTATGTACCACATACAGACCAAGGCCCCAGAAATAACAACAAATGAAACTATTCATAATCGCGTGAGTTAATATTCTCATTCATTTCCCAGCAGATTACACTCCTCTGGGCTTTATCAATGTTCTTGGAATCTCATTATCTTAAAAAAATCAACTCTGAAACTCAAACCCTCTGATGGGAGAGGGTAGGGGTGGAAATTGGAGTATTCCTCCTACACCCTCCACTTAAGGAGGCAAGCAGTTCATTACTTCCCACCTGGCTGAAGCTTCTTTTTATTTGTTGTTTTCCCCCAGTAGACTGTGAACTCCTTGAAGACAAGGATTGTCTTTTGTCTTTCTTTGCATCCCTTGTTAACTTATTAGTACAGTACCTAGCACATAGTAGGTGATCAATACATGTTTACTGAATGACTGATTCAGTCATGACCTAAACCAGAAGAAGTTGATCTCTGTAGCTATAGTGCTTTGTACATCTGTCATTACTGAATTAACTGGATTAAGTCTGTGTCCTTGTCAATTCTCCTTACTACAGGCAGGACTGTTTGTTCATCTTTAAGACCACATCATCATTTCATACTTTACAACTGATTACTATAGTTAACCTTTTAATTTCACATCTACTGTCATAGTCTCACGGTAGCTATGACCTACAAGGTAGAAAAGATAGGATTGTTGCCAAAAGACTTATGATGGAAAATTCTCTCCCTAATCAGCAAACTAACTATGGAGCATGAATGCAGACCAAAGCATACTATTTTCACTTTTGTTGTTACTTTTTTGTTAGTGTTCTTGTTTGTTTTTCATGCATTGTTTAATGTGGAAATATATTTAACATGATTGTAATGTATAATCTATATCAAACTGCTTACTGGCTTCAGGAGGGGAGATGGAAGAGAGGGTGGAAGAAAAATTTGGAACTCAAGAAATACCTTTACATGTAATTGAGAAAAATTAAAATAAATAATTGAAAAAAAAAGATGACAGCATTGTTCCAATTTTGCAAAATTCCAAAGAAGCTGAGACAAAAATCCTGTTCAATGACTTGTCTAAGCTCCAGAACCAGGAAGAGATTCCATTGCCAGGCTCCTTTCACTATGGAAAGGGAATTAGTGAGGCAAAGGACAAGAAGTCTGAACTCCCAGGCCCAAGGAAATCATTTCCCACCCTAAACAAACCAGTAAGTCCCTCATGTTCTGGCCCCAGGAAGTGTTAGGAAAAGCAGAAATGGAAACAGAAAAGTAGCTAACAGCAGGTTCTCCGCAATGTGCTGTCAATACACATTAACACTAGCCTGAGTGACCACCTCTAGAGGTGAAAGACTCCTTTTAACTCTACTACTATGTCGGTAAGTAAAGCATGGATATGAATAATTATACAGCATTTTGAAAAGATTTTAAAAGTCCTGAATGAATGATAGTTATATTTATGTGAGAATCAAGAAATAATCCCCACCATTCTAGTTGTCAACCTTGGATCTGAAAAGTCTTAATAATCTTTTCACTGTGTTCACCACCACCTCCCCAAATACAAACAAGCAAATAACCCTGGATCTGGATCTTTATTTTAAACAATCCTTCAATAATGAAGAACAATAATTCATACATAGATCTTTACTCAAGATTAGTAATTCTAGTAATTGTGTAAGATTTTAAAAATCTATTCCAAGAAGAAGACTTTTTTCAAACTTGTTTCTTCAAGTTGGAAAGAAATAGTCTATTGGCAGAAATGATAATAATATTTTGTATTTATATGATAATGTCTTTAGAGTACCAGTACAAGAAAAACAGACACATATTTAGCAGATGAATCCATTTCTTGCTGCTGAATTCTTGAGTCCTCATTGAGCTTTACAATCATAATTCAGTATATAAAATCTTGTTATTTGATAAATAGTTCCTATTTAATGTCATCTCACACCTGGCCCCCAAATCCATCTACTTTATAAGTACAGAAAAATCTATGCAAAATACATTCTTATTCATAACAACAGATCAACCGCTTGATGTCATAAATTGAGGGCTTTTTTCTTTCTTGTCTTTAAAAGTATGGTTTGCATTTTGGAAGGTACATGGCACCAAAGAGTTAACTCCTCTAGATGGGAGTGGCTTCAGGCTTGGTGCCACAGGGTTTGCCCTTTGTGGCTTCTCACATCCCGGACTTGGAAAATATGAGCTGAGATAGAGAGAAAGGTAAGAAGCCCAGCAGAGCCCCTTAGTGATAAATGAGTTTGCATCATCTGTCATTAGAACTTCCTGCCAACTGGGTCATTCCCTATTAAATTACCACTTGTCAATGTTCAAAATACTGATTGATAAATGACTGTGCCAAAACCGATAACACAACAGCTTTTATTTTCTAATATTCCTGGTCACCACAGCCGGCTACTTCAAGACACAGATACAGTACATATTTTTTGTTCGAGTGCTTTACTGAAAGATAATTTAATATAATACAAAACTAACAGGTATAATGACTGGCCCCGATATACATTACATACTAGTCCACTTGCCAAAATAAACCTACTGGCGATTTAGTGATATGGGTAGATCCAAGTTTCACATTTCATCAAATGCTAGTAATCTGTTTTATCAATATAAACTGCATTTTAATGAAAAAATTCTTTTCTTCAGTACACTTCACTTTTAATGCCCCTGAGTATAATAATTCGTTCATGCTGTAGAACAAGAATGTTTTACAAGACCTTAACTCTCAGGAGAAATTTCTCTGTAAATACAAAATGCAAGTTTTATGGGAATGTGTTGTATGCAACACGAGTAGTGCCCAACATCATAAAAAGCTAGGTTGCACTGAGATTTCAGCCTAAGTATCCTTCTGAGATATTGCATCTTACTAGGATAAAGCGTTAGTTGAGCAACTAGGTGATAGGTAAAGAGAAATAGTAATCACAAAGCTGAGATTTCCTTATCAAAATGCACAATAGGAGAGCCAAACTATAAAATCCTAAACAATATAAACAATGTGAAAATCCTATATCACTTCCTTGCCTTTTGGTGAGTCAATGTTTGAAACACAATGGCTAAATTCAGGTAATGCCCTGCATGTTCATATTGGCATAAAAACTATAGGACAGCCAGGCAGTCTGGACTCTGCATAATACCATTTGAAATCTGTTTTGTCCACCCAGCTGTCTACCAAACACCTAATTCCAGAGTGATCCCTCTCACAGCCCCGCCCACCACCTTCTGTTTCTCTTCCTATTATATACAGCTAGAGCTTGCTTCCTCAGGTGTAGGAGATCAGATCTTCATCTCTCCATTTTTTCTTCCATTAAGACATCCAAAAAAAAAAAAAAACCATCCATCTATGTTTTGGTTGTCTACTGTTGCACTTCCTCTATTTCTAAACAATCCCCTGTCCCATCCATTCAAAATGCCTGGTAGGCACTGTCACAGAAAGCAAAGACAAAGAAAAATGAAACATAGAACCAACAATTCTTCACTTGTGAGATTCTCTTCTATGGCATTTTTATGCCTTATTTGTCTTCTGTGTCTTACAAAGACTGTAACAGAGAGGGCACCATGTCTTTCCTTATGATTTGTGTGGTATAGAATAGACACTGCCAATGCTGGGTAAAAATTTAATAAATTACAGCCATAAAAGCCATAGCAACAGGGTGTTTCAGTGGGTACATAGAGAAAAGGCTGAAGGGAAAGGGCCAAGGAAAACTGGAGCTGGGATGGTTCAACACAGCTGTTGGAAACAAACCTCTACCAAACCCAGAAGACAACACTGCTCTTTTTAGAGGAGTTGATAAGCAGAGGTTTGGGAAAGTGTAGGCATTGAGAGCTATGCTAAGCAGAACACACCAGAAGAGTAACCTAACTTTATTATACCACCACAAGGAACTAGAACATTCAAAAGATCATTTTTTTTTTAAATGTAGGGAACTTGGGAAAAGTAATGAATTTGGAGGGTGTGGATTCAAGTAGTTTCTATCTCTTTGTTTGACTCAATGAACTAAATAGAGCTAAATCTGATCTATGACTCTAATATCTTCCATGACCCTTTCCTTCAAGTAAGTTATGACTACTTTTTTTTCTTTTTCCTTTTGCCCAATTTAATCACAATTGATAAGGAAAAGAAAATAGGAATTAGGAATAAGTTTATAATCAGGAATAAGTCTGGATTTTTTTATTCTTAAGCAGCCCTAGATGACCTCTGTCCAGAAGGTCAGGAAAGTTGCCAAAATGCCAAGCCTCTAGTCAGAGCATCTAGAAACTTGGTTCAGTGTCTAGGGACCAGTGAAATCCTATATGCCATTAGGGACTGGGCCAAAGTAAAGCTCAGTATCTGGCTGCTTCTACCATACCCCACCTGTGAAGAAGTATAGTACCTCAAATAAACAAATGTTCCCCACTCCTTAGGGAAACCTAATTTTTGTTTCTTAATGCCATACATTCCTATTCCATTAGATCCATCTTCACTTCTCAATTCCCATACATTTATATCCTCATTCTTATCATATTATCTATACCAATGAACTTGTTTTCAAGGCATCTTATGTTCATGGTAATTCATCATGGCTGTCCAACAACAGTAGTAGGATATACTAACATTAGTGGCTATCACTATACGTTCAAGAGAATAAGCATTCCTTTCCTATGCCAAACTCCTTGGAAATTGTTATTGTTTGTCCTTCTTCTCAAAGATGACCATGACATCAGGGTGAAGTCATGACTTGCACTGAATTGGATGTAAGTGAGGGAGGGCTATTCAAGGTCACTAAACTCAGTCTCTCCTGAAGAGCCATCAGGATCCAGTGGCAGGATGTACATCAGGGTGACTAAAGATGGCCCCAGATGTTTAAGGCAACTGAGCTTAAGTGACTCGTCCAAAGTCACATAGCTGGTAAGTGTCCGAGGTGAGATTTGAATTCAAGTGCTCCTGACTTCAGGGCCAGTGCTCTATTCACTGTGCCACCTAGTTGTCCTTTAGCAACTGATTCCTCAGTCTAGTGAAAATCACAATGATAAGGTCTGTGTCAACCACCACACTGATAATTATTTAGTTGTAGATTGTGCTTTGTTGGACAAGGATAAGGACTGGACCTGTGATTTCACTGATGTAATTCCCAGTGAGGAACTCTCTATCAATGAAGGTCAATGACTACTCTCTGCAACTTACAAAGGTATAAGGCCACAGGTGAACCAGATTAAAATGCAATTGCTAAATATTTAACAAAATAATGAAATAAAACATAAATAATGTTAATATGTGGCTTTCCAAGTCTCTATGAGATACACAGGGATTCTTATGTATGGTTTATTTTATTTTATTTTATTATTATTTTTTTTAGTGAGGCAATTGGGGTTAAGTGACTTGCCCTGGGTCACACAGCTAGTAAGTGTTAAGTGTCTGAGGCCGAATTTGAACTCAGGTACTCCTGACTCCAGGGCCGGTGCTCTATCTACTGCGCCACCTAGCTGCCCCCCTTATGTATGGTTTAGAAGACCACATTTCAATTTGAGTTTAGCACCACTAGTCCAGAACATTGTTCAAAACCACTCTTTATCAGAGTCAAGATAAGGACCCAGGTCCTCCTGGCTAAGAGGCCAGATGTCTATCCACCATGCCTGACTGACTTTTTCTTTGTTGGATATCTATTCTGTAATTGCCAACTGGGAGTAGCAGGGTTCACATCTCTACTCTGTACAATCAAGTTCTTGTTTTAGCCTTTCTTAGATACAAACCCAGGGGCCTTAAAAAGTTTATTCCTATTTCCTGACTGTTTCATTTTTGGCCACTCTCAATACCACTTTCAATCTACATGTCTTGGTCAGGTGTTTACTTTCTCACTTTCCTACATCAATTATTATTATTTTTTAAATACCTAAAAATTAAATCAGTTTTCTTTTCCTCAAATCTTATCCTCTTAATGTACCTAAAGTTTCCTTCTTCCTTGACTTTTACTTTTAACTTTTAATTTCATGACGACAGGTTCAAGGTACGTTGGGGAATATTTGGTATGACCTATGTCACTTTAGAAGTGCTAATGTGCCTCTTTCCTCCTTACTGGTGTTAATTAAAGCCCAACTTGTTGTATTCTGGCAAGTCATTATTCAATCAATGGCTAGTATAAGGTGACACACTCTATCTGCAATCTGTCTGGATTTGACAAGGTGTTGTAAGGATTTCCTTTGCAGTTCAAAACCTCTGGCACCTCCATTAAACCTTCAGAGTCAGAGTTGAGAAGCCTGGCTGCTTCTTCAGGGACAGGGGGTAAATACATCTGTTGTTGTTTTGTTTTCTAACTCACTTTGTGGGAGCTTGTTACCAGTATAATTGTATTTAAAATGTAGCAGCAGGGGAAAAAAGTTAAATGTTTTGAGTGGGAGGCTGTCTAAAACATTTGCTACCCACACCTGCATAAAAAGAAAAAAAATCAATCTCAATGAATTCTTTGCAACAGCAGTAAATTACTTTTTCCCTTTTTTTTTGGGGGGGGAGGTGGGTGGAAGAAGCAAATGTACATTTGTAAGTAACTACTAAAAATAAACGTAGTTAAACTGGGAAGAGATAAAGACAGACAGAAGTATCAAGACAGCTATAAAAGTATGAGAGGAAAACTTTTAATACCAGGTTAGCTGGAATTTTGCACACTGAAAAATGCATTTCTTATGATAAATAAGTCTTTTCAATTAATTTCTGAGATAAATTTCTTTTTGGGAGATACTAAGTATTTTTCCTAGGCAAACATGTATAGGTAATGGCCCTCAATGATCACATACCGGTAGGTGAATTTCAATTTTCAAATGCGGTATCTGCTCACAGCAGAAAATCCATGTAAATATATATGATTAAAAGTTATCAGAAAGTAAATATTCAAGTCTATGGCCATATTTTTGAGATCTGTTTCTCATAATAACCTAGTTATATGACACTCAGAAAGAATTACTGGTTTTTAATAATATAATTCTATAAGCTCAAACCTGTATCAAGTATGTTGTCTTTCGTCTTCAAATTTTTCAGCATGTTGGAAAAATTAAGTTTCTGTAAAATGTGGTATAGGAACCAAGTCCAAGTTGAATACACTATTCTAAAATGAGGAAGTTGAATAGAAAGGCTTATCTGTGCCTAAGAAAATTAATTGTTTTCCCAATTGGTCGTTAGTAAGATGAGGAAAAATACAATTAGCAATGTTTAAATACTAATGGAGAAGTTCATAAATTAGGCTTTGACCACTTAACAACTGAATGAAAATTCAACTATATATTTATATCCCTAGCAGCTTACCTTACTGACAGGCACTTAATAGATATTTTTAAATACTTGTTGATTGATTAATGTATGAGGCCCCTACTCTGCAAAACAGCAGAATTGGTGTGCGGGGGATACAAATATAATTAAGATATGAACCCCTGAGCTCAAAGAATTTAAAATAAATATTGATATATTTTTCCAACTTTTTTTTTTCCTTCTTGCTCAAATGTGAACATAAGATACAGGAGGCTAAAATGGTGATGTGTGGAATAGTTGCTTGGAATGACATCACTGAAGACTAAAGCACATGAAGGGAATACAGCAGAGAGGCAGAATGGGGCAATTAACTAATAAATAGAAGAAAGGCATTTGGCAGAAAGTGAATAATGTTCAGAGAGCTGTTTCAAGAACAAATTATGAAAACTATCTTAACGATTTCTAAAAATACCACACAAGTCATAAATAGTATTATCAATTTTGTGGTTATTATATATGTATTCAGTGTTTAAAAAAAAGGAGCTAAAAGTTCTTAGTACTCATGCGGAGCATCTCAAGTCCGAAGTAAGAAATTAATAAAATAACAAAATCTGTGGAAGAGGTTCATGGGTACATTGTGAAATGATAGAATCATGGTGCTAATAAATTGTATTATGAGCCTCTTGACTACAGGTTTTCTTTCTTCTGACATCTAATATTTTTATTCAGTCCTTTTAAGTCATGTCTGACTTTTTATAACCCCATTTGGGATTCTCTTGGCAAAGATACTGGAGTAGTTTGCCATTTCCTTCTCCAGCTTATTTTATAGATGAGGAAACTGAGGCAAACAGAGTTAAGTGGCTTGCCCAGAGTCATACAGCTAGTAAGCATCTGTGGACAAATTTGAACTCAGGTCCTCCTGACTCCAGGTCTGGCACTCTATCCTCTGTACCACCAAACTGTTATCTAATGGAGACAGCTGATTATCCTGTTTTAGAAGACCTATGGGGGTTTTAATTTCTAGACTTCCCATTCAAGGCAGATCCTAGTCAACTTTGTTTTTGAGACACTCCCAAAAAGTTTTCTGCGTACCTTTCCCCTGCCCCAGATATGTTTAGTGCCCATAGGGTGCCCTTCAGCATCACCCCCCCATACTGTAGTACCTAAACAGTTCTATTTTACAAAATTATCAATCTCTCCTTCAAAAAAAAATTCTCTTTCATTTCTTCAGGCTGTTTATCTCAGGAAAATAACAGTAAAAAATAGTTTAAAGTGCTTCACACTAACGTGTGAATGACTGGTCTTATCTTATTTTACCATTATACTTGCACTTTTAAAAGGAGGGAACCCAACCTCAATGAAAACTTTAATTGAACTTCTGGCATTGTTCTTTGAGTAAAGGAGAGAGAATCTTCTGGATAACCCTTAAATCACACCCTGTAAGGAATTGCTTCATCTAATAGTCTGTTCCAATGTCTAATCACCCTTCCAGTCAAGAAGATCTTTCTTACATCTATCTGAATTTTCATTTACTACAATTTCCTCTTTCCAGTAAGTGGATCAGTGTCCTAGTAATAATGACACCTTCCACATTTAAACACTATTATTAAGTCACCCTTCAGTTTTCTCAAAATAAGTCCAATCCATTTAGTCATTTGATTTCCTTTCCTTTGAATGACTTTTGTTGGGCAGGCCAAAATCAGGGCTTTTTTCCCTTCTAATTTCTAGTCAGACATCTGTGTTGTATTCATAGGAAGTCCCAAGTCAATTTAGCAAAAGATATTACTCCAGGCCTCTGAAATGGTCTAAGAACTATGTGAAGAATAACAGATAGATCAAAGACCATAGAGGTAACCACAAAATATTAGAAGGATCATAGTCAAGAGTGTAACAGGAATTTACAGAAAGATATAGATAAGAATCGTGCAGGATGAGGCACTGTGGAGGGATTACATTCTACACCATTAAAGGTAGGACCCACATTGATTTGTTAACTGACATTTTAAATTTTGAACCTTGAAATATTATGGAGTAATGGGAACAGAACGGGACCAGTACTGGAACAATAAAAGATGTCCTGACCATGAAAAAAACAAAGCCAAGCCCTCACCCATGGCCCAATGTTTATGTACCCCATCTTGGTCCCACATTATAAACCACATACTAGACATTTCCATCTAGATTTCCCATAGAAATCTCAAACTCGACAGAACTCATACTCTCTAACCCCAAACCCACTCTTCTGAACTTCCTTACAACTGTCTGGGGCATCACTCTCCTCTCAATCATCCAGGTTTGCAACCTCAGTGTCATCCTTGCCTACTCAATCTTACTCTCCCCATACATTGAATCAGTTTCCAAATCTTGTCTATTTCAATCTTTTCAACATCTATTTCAAATGTTCTTCCTCTCCACTCATATAGTCATCACACAAACTCAGGTCCAGACCTTTCATCTGGACTATTATAAAAGCCCCGAATTTGTAGCACAGTGTCTGAAACACAGTAAGAGCTTAATAGATGCTTTTCCCCTCAATTAATTTCATTAATTTAGTTGATCTCCCTGCCTAAAGCTTCTCCCCACTCCAATTCATCTTTTACAAAGCAGGCCAAAGTAATTATCCTAAGGTGCAGGTTTGATCATGTCACCTGTTCAACAAACTCCAGTGGATTCCCACTGCCTCTAGTTCTTTCAAGAATCTGGTCCCTTCCTACTCTTCCTGTCTACTTAATTATTACTATCCATTACTATCCTCCTTACTCTCTGCAATCCACCCTTATTGTTGCACAAAGGATACATCATGTCTCATCTCTGTGCTCTTACATTGGCTGTATTCCATGCTTGAATGAACTTATTTATCTCTGCCTCTTGGAACCCCTGGAATCTTTTAAGACTTGGCTGAAGTGCCACCATCTACATGAGACCTTTCCTGATGTCCAAGCTGGCTTTTAGAGCCCCCTCTCTAATAATCATATTGCATTTTTTGTATGTATTGTCTATACATTTATGTAATACACATGGCTGTTTCGACCATAAGAATGTAAGCTCCAATGATTCAAGACAATCCCAAAGGACTATCAATGCAACATACTATCCACCTCCAAAGAAAGGAGTGAAATTGATGGAACACAGACTGAAGCATATTATTTTTTACTTTCATTTTTTTATTCAAGTTTTCATATACAAAATGACTACTATGGTAATGTTTTACACAATCATACATGTATAACCCATATCTGATTGCTTGCTTCCTTGGGGAAGGGTGAGGGGAGGAAGGGAAGGAGGGATAAAAATTGGAACCCAAAACTATAAATAAAAATGTTTTTTAAAAAAAAGAAGGAAAAGAAAAAAGAATAAAAGCTCCTTAAGGACAGAGACTATTTCACCTTTGTCTTTATACAACATAGTGCCTGGCATGGGGCTTAACAAATGCTTGTTGATTGATTGGTGCTTTTTAGTTTCTCATGAAAATGTGCCCCAAAATACATTTCTAAGACTTTCTAGGTCTTTATAATGCATATTTCTAATACTTTTGATTCCACAAATAGAAAGGGCCTGCCAGGTAAATAAAGTAAACCGTCAAAAAAGAAACTAATTCCCTATATGGATGCTTGGTGAGTATTGTAGAATAAATGAGTTTTTAAAAATAGATTGGATTCCTATTTTAATCATCATAAAAAAGAATCCAAAAGTTTGTAATAGAAATTAATAGAAGAATTGTTTAAACTAAGAGAAAAGGAATGAGTGGATTCCTTGTAGGACTGATTTAATTCCCTAGTTCCATTTAGTTGGAAAGACAAGGAGAAAGAAAAGATAAAGCAACACATTTAAAACTGACAATGGGCAGTACTTCTATGCAATTTATAATTACTCTGTGAAACTATGTACCAGTAGAATTTATTGAGAAAAATAGTTCAATGCTATTTTATAAGGGTTAGACATAAGAAAAAGTACTGCATTTGAAGCCACACTTGTTAAGAAAATATTATAAGAGCTATTAATCACCAAGATTTGAGCCCTGAGTTGGAGTCAGGAAAACATTATGAGTATCCAGGTGAATTGTGGGTGTTTTATAACTTCCCAATGCTTTGCTTATTAGGCCACTACTGATGAAAAGGACACCATATAAAAGGTTATGCCCCCCTCTATCTGTTCTCTCTTCAATTTCATAGCTTGTTTCAGTGACTCGTCAAATACAATTCTATTTTTGATACCTTTTTCTCCCCATCCTACTTATCAAGAGATGAGTCTGTTAATTTTCTGAAGTGATCAGATGGTACAGTGGGGAGTTCTGATCTTGGAGTCAGGAAAACATAACTGAGTATGTAGTATGAATAATCATGCCTTGGACACTTATTAGCTGTGTGATCCCAAGCAAGTCATTTAACCTCTCTCAGCCTCAACTTCCTAATCTGTAAAATAGGGGTGATAATAGTACCAACTTCCCAGGATTGTTGGGAGCATGAAATGAGGTAACACATGTAAAGTATTTTGTAAGCTTTAAAACAGTATATAAATGCTAGTTAATTACTGTTATTATTACTACTACCTGTATATGACATAATAGATTGTCTCTTTAAGCATTTATGTGACTCTTTGTCCAGTGCTAAACATAATAGGACAATTCTTATATTTTCAACCTACGAAAAAGGACAGATACACATGTACTCATGTGTGTGCACCCACATGCGCGCACACACACACACACACACACACACACACACACACACCTCTCCCTAATTTCTAAACATCTTATTGAAGAAAAGTATGAATTTTATAACTGTATCAGAAATGTATTTATGGGGATGTCATAAATTATTAGTTTATTCTGAATTGTTTTCCAATTACTTTTTAAATCCTTAAATCTCATATTTATAAAGCTTGTAAAACCAGATCAGTGAGCTTCGACATCTTATTTTAACATAACTAAAAGCAATGAAAAAATGCATTTCTGGAAAATATTACAACACTATTAGCTTTCCCCCCTCCCTGGCTTTCTCAATCAGATTATCATATTGTTCTTAGAGTGATAGAACATTATTTTCTCTATCACCGAGGTACTATAATATATATCAACTAGCATAGCCTTTTATGGTGAAATAATAGCATCACTATGATTAAAGGTCTGTCAGCACTTCCATTATATGCTGTTTTTAGGAATTTTATAACCTGAACATTTGAATTTGCTTCAGGCATAAACTTAACTTACAAGTCCTCAGATGCAAAATGGTGGGGCCTTTTTCCCCGTTATATAAAAATATTAAAACGTATTTTAAAATGTTCGTGACTAAATAAAAAAAGATTTCCCTTTGCTTTTGAATAGCCCTCCAAATTAAAGGCTGATTTAATATTCTGTTTAGAAATTTTATAGATGACTTATATCAATCCTATTTCAATCAATTAGAGAACTGGTCAAAACAGGTTGAGGAAGTTTTTCCAACTCCTCTCAGAGAAATCCATGGTAAGAGAGTACTATTGGGGGGTGGCTAGGTGGTGCAGTGGATAAAGTACCGGCCCTGGATTCAGGAGTACCTGAGTTCAAATCTGGCCTCAGACACTTGACACTTACTAGCTGTGTGACCCTGGGCAAGTCACTTAACCCCCATTGCCCCGCAAAAAAAAAAAAAAGTGTTTAAAAGAGAGTACTATTGGAAGGCTGCAGCAAGGGGATGGCAGACATAAGAGTCATCTCAAAAGATAACTGATGTCTGTGATTTCACATTTTCTTATCTTTAGCATTATAACTCATAGACATTTGAAAATTACTCTACATAATGTGGAATGTCAAAGAAGGAGGAGGCCCTTTCTAGACTTTTTTATAAATGAAAATTAATTGGGGTGACAAGGAGGACATCCCCAAGATCAGGGAAGTGGCCCAGACCTGAGGAGGAAAAACCATGATTTTAGAATTTGTCCCCAAATTTCTCCCTTCACGGCCACTTAAAAATCAGTAGTGAGGGGCAGCTAGGTGGCGTAGTGGATAAAGCACCGGCCCTGGATTCAGGAGTACCTGAGTTCAAATCCGGCCTCAGACACTTGACACTTACTAGCTGTGTGACCCTGGGCAAGTCAGTTAACCCCCACTGCCCCGCAAAAACAAAACAAAACAAAAGTCAGTAGTGGAGAATGACTTCAATTGCTCAAGAGGAAAAGGCAGCAGTTGCTTTTAGTTCTTGCCAGGAATCCCTATCTTAACATGCCTAAGCTCTTTAAGCCCAGGAAAGGCTACCTCAGATGGCAAAGGAAGACCTAAGTTACCTAAGATAAGATTCTGTCAGAGCAGAAGGTTTACTGGAAACCCTCAGAGCTATCCTCAGCTTTATTGACTACAGCATTCTTTTTTTTTTTTAATTAATTAATTAATTAATTTTTTTAGTGAGGCAATTGGGGTTAAGTGACTTGCCCAGGGTCACACAGCTAGTTAAGTATTAAGTGTCTGAGGCTGGATTTGAACTCAGGCACTCCTGACTCCACGGCCAGTGCTCTATCCACTGCACCATCTAGCTGCCCCAGACTACAGAATTCTTAATTTCTGCCTGATGAACAAACCTCTAGCCTGCCTACATACTAATTCTACCCTTGATCCCTATGAGCAGTCAGTCAGTTAATAAACATTCATTAAGCACCTACTATATGCCAGGTATTAGGGATACAAAGAAAGGCAAAAGTCAGTCACTGTCCTCAAGGAGTTCACCATCTAATAGAGGAGACAACGTTCAAATAAATATGTATGACAAACACAATTTACTGAGAACTGATTGATTTCATTTAGTTTCATTCCCCAAACCTATGAATGTTCTGGGATAGACCAAACTTTGTCAATTCCAGCCTCTGATTACTTTGCAGATATCCCAAATAATCTGGTTACTCTCAGTTTATGAAAGAAAAAAGAAAACAACTAGCAGGTGAAGCAAAGAGTAATCAACCCCAAAGGCAGCCTTTTCACATGCTCTGTGGTGGTGGTGGTGGTAGTAGTAGTAGTAGTAGTAGTAGTAGTAGTAGTAGTAGTAGTCATCATCATCATCATAGTAGTAGTTGTTGTTGTTGTTTATACCCTATATAAACTCTGTTTTCTGCCCCACCCTTTGGGTACTCCTAGGTTCCTAATGATGGCATTGTGAGTTATAACTCCTCTGCTCCAATTAAAGACCTTAATTTTGTTATGTTGATTGCTTTTTTCAGGTTGACGTGTACAAAAAACTTTGTAAAGGATAAGTAAGGAATAGTTAATAGGGGGAAGGCCTCTAGAATTAAGAAGGATTGAGAAAGGCTTCCCAAAAGTGATGGGATTTTTGCTAGGACTTGAAGGAAGGAGAATGGGGAGGGGAGGGGAGGAAGTAGGCATTTAGTCTATTCATGTTTACTACTCTTTCTAGGACTGTCTGGTCATTTAACCAAGTCTTGAACCTCATTCTTAACAGAAGCATTATCCTGTCCCAACCTCAATCTGCCTCCTTATGCAAAATCCAACCTGGGTGACAGACCACTTCAATTTCAGTGTGCTTGCTCAAATTTTCAGATGTTGCTCAAATCACCTACCTATACTTAACTGGCATGACTACTGAAATAAGACAATAAGAACAGATGTATAATTTCTCTCTGATATAAAAAATGCATCCTTTTAAATGAAGCACAGTCCTACATATACCTATTTTCAGATAAATTTATTTAATTACTTATTAAACAAAAGGAAATGAAAACCCCAGAAAAGTGTTAAGAGCGTCTGTATTTTAAGATTTCTACTGTATTCCAAACTTGTTTTATCAAACCTGATTCTCCTTCATCATTCTTGACCTTTTTACTGAGTTTATTTCTCCCAGAGTCCTATTTGTTTTGTTCCTTGTCCTGATAAATGGATCCCTATCCCAATAACTCCCTTTCCTTGACCATGTGCATGATGGTTTTGATTAGGATTGTATTCTAGCTCACATGGCTACATTGGCACAGAGTAGAAAACCACCTCTAGCAGATAATAATCGACATTAGTGACTATATCATGCTTCATAAGCCTGGTATGTTTGAGACAAGTCACCATAGGATCAGGAGCTAGAAGGAACCTTGGAGATCACCTGGTTGAATTCACTAGAGATGGGGAAAAGAAAGGCCAGAAAATTTAAGTGACTTGTCCAAGGTCACATAGAGTGAGGAATTTAAACCAAGTTCTCTTAACTGCAAATTTTGTGCTTTATTTAGATTTCCAATAAACAATTTGATAATTACAAAAAGAATGAAAGCCAACTAGTTCAATAATTTCAGGTCAGGCTCTAGCTAAACAATTCAAGAAAAATGGATCCTTATCTATCTAAATATCTAAAGTCTTAGCACCATCACGTGGATTTTAGAGAAGTGTGAATTTTTCCTCTTGAGTCAGTGTAGAAACAGTGTTACAACTTCAGTTGATGGCCTTTAGAGTTGGCATAACTATCCTTTTTTTCTGGGTTAGGTGGCAGAAAAATATTCTTCCAAGTGTATAGTTATTAAAGAACCAAAGCTATCTCTTGTAAAACTGGAGGTGTTAGCCCTTATGTCCTGGCCAAAATCCAACTTAGGTAATTACATTCTGCTTACCTCACTCCCCCTAGCAATTTTTCAAGTGAATCTGTATTCTTCACTTCCTACCCTAACCTGCTGTGTAGTGTTGCTATAAGCTGTTAAACAGCTGCCATGTTTCACTACACAATGGCGACTGCGCTTCACTGTATAATGTGTAACCATTTGCAATGTGCTTTGGAATCTTTCAACATGAAAGGTGTTACCTAAAATACAAGATATTATCATAATTTTAAAGACACTCAGTGCTACTGCTTCTTATTTCAGCTAAATTTCACAGTTAGAAAATACCTTATTTCATAAAGAACTATAAAAGATAGTCCTAAAACTTGCTAAAGACACTGTACCAAAAGGTATTTAAAGAGAGCAAAGTCTTTATCAGCTACATGAATATTCTGACAAAGAAGAGAGTAGCAAGGAAGAACAAATGCTCAAGATGTTTTTTTTTTAATTTGAAAATACATCTGCATTCATCAGATGGTAAAAATTCTCAATGTCACCCCAGAAAAACAGCAGAGAAAAATCGAAAGTTCAGTAGATAGGAAATGGAAGAATGCCAACTATCATGGTGAAAAAAAAAAAAAGATCAAGGATAAATACCCTTTAAAAGCATATCCCATCTTGGTAATCATGACCAGCCAGAGAATTGTAAACAGGCACTATCCTGGGATAATATACTTTCCCGGAATTAACAAAATATGCATTTCCTACAATAAAACCACACACAAATCTTATAAACATCCTTCAAAACAACCAGATATGAATATATTATATATGTGTGTGTGCATGTTTGCATGTGTGTGTTTGTTTTGTGCACTCTGGGAAGGCCCACTGTCACATGCTTTCCATGATATCATCAGGGGTAGGCATCTGGATCCTTAGTCATTATTTCTGTAGAGTTAATAGATATTCAGCAGAACCACTTACTATTTAGCATGATAACAATAAAAATACCAACAACAACAACGATTGGTTTTCAAAGTTTGCAAAGTGCTATACATATATTATCTCCTGGTCACAACAATCCGTTGATATTATTACCACCATCTTACACATGGAAAAACTGAGGCTGGGAGAGGTTACATGATGTGTTCAGGATTAGTTAGTAAATCTAAAGCAGTTTTGAACTCAGGTTTTTCTAACATCAGGTCCAATACTCTTAATTCAGGTCCAATTATTCCTTACACCATACTCCTTAGCAATGGCTAGAGGACCAGACCCCCATATTTTGTGGAAATAAAATTATTAGTAACTCTGGGCAAGTGGGGAGCACCAGGTATATTCCATATATCTAGTACTATATATCTTTAATTTTCTAACTCTTACTTCCATTAGATACATCAATTCACAGTAATGAGAAGGGCAGATGTTTGTGTATGGAGAATTTTTTTTTAAAATTATGGTTAAATCCTAATTAGCCACATGTGTGAAATGTTTGGTAGGTTAACTATGACAAACTGAGTAATCCTCTGTTACCTATCATCCATATTACCTCGTATGCTACTATATACTCCTTTTTCACTCCCTCCAATAGAATGTAAGCTTCTTGAGGACAAGGGCTGTTTCAGTTTTTCCTTTGTGCACTAGTATCTTTCATAGTTCCTGATGTTAAGGGTTAAAATTCTAGCTAAACTGTCTAAAATATCTAATGAGTGGTCGCCAATAAATTATAAGCTTTAGCAAGAGTTAGACTTTTAAGCATTTATTAAGGAGAATAAGAATTTGGTAAAGAGAGAGAGAAAGGCCTAGATTTCTATCTATTAAAGGGAGAGCACATTTTTAGCTCCCTTCTCCACCAGAGTCCAGAGGAAAGAGCCCCAGACTGAGCGCCAGTCTCTTCCTTCCTCCTCCCACTAGTCCGCGTCACTTCCTGAATCCTGAAGAAAAGACTCCTGGTCTTGCCCTCAAAGACCTTCCCTTCATGGGCAGAACTCTTCTACAGTAAGTATCCAGCAGATGGCATTATTCCAATCGTTACAGTCCCCCCTGTTGTTCCTCAAGAAACAAAATGTTTCCTTGACGGAACAGTAAAAAGAATATAATAACTATTGCTAACTAATAATATGTGAACAACAATATAGAAAAGGAAGAGAGGAAAGTTTTGTTCAGAGGGGCGATTTTTTTTTTTTTGTCCTCATGAACCGACGCTTTGACATTAGTCTTGCAAAGGGAGGGCCTCTGCAGAGAATACATGTTACAGATGGTGTATATTATAACAGAAAGAGAAAAAAAAACAACAAAAACAACAAATCAAAACTGTTCATTTAAAGTCTCTGAAAGTCTTTTCTCAGATGTCCTCTAGGTGTAGTCCTGGAATGGAAGTCTTTTCAGGGGTTGATGTGTGGATGCTGGTAATCAGCCAGGAAAATTTCCTACAAAATTGAGCTTAACACAACTTTAAAATAGCTTTGTCAATAATCAAATCAAACAATGAAAGTTCTCAAAAACATGTCTAAGGGAATTCAGAATCTTAGTTGTTACACATGAAACATATAATAAAACAAAAATTGAAACATTCTTTAAAATTATAATCTTACTATAGTCCCCCCTCATGGAGGGTAATTGAGAAGACAATTGCTGCAATATTAATTAATAAAAATAATTTTTATCTTTGTTTTATCACTTTTTGCATCATCTGCCTAATTATCCTCATGCCATTATGAGAAATTTAAAAATCTAATATAATTGGTAACAGGTGTCAAGGCCAAATTCAACACTGTATTTATCATGACATCTGAGATAATTATGGGGGTTACCATAAAAGAACAGAGAAATGATGGGATATGAGCATTCCCACACTTGAGCAATATGTACTGCCCATACAGTATGCCAGGCTTAAAATAGGTGGATGGAATATATGTCCATGCCACCGAACATATTGGAAGAAACTGAGTCAGACTTAATCAGATGCATGGGATTGAGATGTCCATGGCATCAGGCATATAGGAGGGAGCATAGAAGCCAGGTGTAGAAGTGAGATGGGTGGGATCAATACTTCCAGCCATCTGTACAATATTGTGGGGAAAAATAAAATAAAATATTAAACCAAGAGAATCCAACCTCAACATTTGTCAAAAGCCGTTCCCTTGGCCATACCTTGACTTCATGCATGTCTCCCCTCATGTGACAGTTCAGTGTCTGCTCTTGCATGTATTCCTCTTGTGATTGGATGGCATCTTGGCCAACTGGCATCTGATAACTCAGAATAAAGGCAATTAATGTCTTAAATGATAAGTTCCCATAATCCAAGTCTCATATGGATTTAAAAATTGAGGATAATAAATGATTGCAAAAAATGTGAATACATCTTGACTCAGAATATAATATATAATTATGCAACAATTTCAAATAATACCTTTTTTTTACTTAGTATACAATTACTTTTGTGAAAAATCAGAACATACTTAAATACAAGTTAAAGCACAACAGAATCTCAAAGAAAACTTTTTTTTTAAAAAGAAAACTTTTACAAATGTTCCCCTCTTTTTTTTTATTTTTGGAATATGCTTATCAAAAATAATACTTCTAGAATCAATTTACACTTGCCATGGCAACCAATTTGCCAGGGAAATGCTTTAAAGAGTTTGATCAAATAATCAGTTGAGAAAAAATAACAAAAACAAATAACTCAGAATATGGGAGCACAATACTCCTAGAATTAACATTGTATAATAAAATCAAAACCATCTTGCAATGTTTCAAAATTAGATAGACAAATGAATAGAAGAAAATACACATGGAACAATAAAAGACAATGAAATTCAAACTAAGGAAGTCTAAATGAATGTGAACTTAATATTAATAAGAGTATTATAAAATATAAACTTGATCACATGACTATAAAAAGCTTTTACAAATATTCTCCTTGTTTTAAAAACTAAATATAAAACACAATCTCAAAAGCATGAAAATCTCTATGAAAATAAACCCATACCATTAATTTCAAAATGTATATGTAATAGCATAGAAATCCTATGTAACCTCTGAACTGATATTAATACTCTGAGTGAATTCAGAACACCTTTGATTCCAATATCTAAAATCCCCAATACTCATATCAATACCTTGCTGCTTACTTCTACATTTCTGTAAAATATATACCCTTCCATGGCAAAAGAGGCAGAGTCTTGAACTATGTTGATTGTCATTCTTATTCAGCTTAAGTTTTTCTTCTTTAACCCCTCTATATTGTCTGTCAGTCTTTTCACCATACAAATGCTTTATAAGATTACTAATTAAAGACAAAAGCAGGTTAGCAAAATTATGAACAAAACGAGCATATCTGGAATTTAAAGGGTTTTCTAAGGTTGTCTCAGAAGCACAGCCAGGCCGGGGAAGGGCTGAGCCTGAAGCTGCAAATGCAGGTAGAAAAAGTTGAGCATGCGCATCAGATCTCTGGACTTCCCAGGCAGGGGAAGCAATGGGCTTGGCCATGTGAGGAGTAGAGGGTGGGGTCTGGAGAGGAGGGGAGGGACCAGAGCAATTTGAATCAGACTTGATTTTGAACTCAGGCCTGGATTCCTCTTCCCCCACTTTGCCTCCAGGTGCTAGGGGATTAAAAGCTTCTAGAGGGTGGGTCATTGCCTCCAGGCATGCAAAATTAAAGCAACAATTACTGTTAGAACTGGGAAAAGCTGCGGGAATCTCTTCAGGCTTCTCAGAAAAAGCATGGTTGGGAGAGGGAGAGATATTTCCTTGTGTGAGTAAGTTGCTGGCTCTTTTAACAAAAAGAAAAAGAAAAATAGAAAATCCACAAAAACAAAGCATTAACATGATCTTATCTCCCATTTGTCTGGTTAAACAGACTAAAATCAAAAATAGGATAATTAGGGAGTTTAAAAGGTCCATTCGAAAAAATTTAAAGGAAAACACAGCCAGTACACCAGTACTTAGCAGTTAAAGGGAGAGGGAGGGGAAATTTCTTACCCAACCAGAAGATCAGAAGACAGGTTTAGCTTTCCTCTTCGTGGTCAGCCATCTGTTAAGGGTTAAAATTCTAGCTAAACTGTCTAAAATATCTAATGAGTGGTCGCCAATAAATTATAAGCTTTAGCAAGAGTTAGACTTTTAAGCATTTATTAAGGAGAATAAGAATTTGGTAAAGAGAGAGAGAAAGGCCTAGATTTCTATCTATTAAAGGGAGAGCACATTTTTAGCTCCCTTCTCCACCAGAGTCCAGAGGAAAGAGCCCCAGACTGAGCGCCAGTCTCTTCCTTCCTCCTCCCACTAGTCCGCGTCACTTCCTGAATCCTGAAGAAAAGACTCCTGGTCTTGCCCTCAAAGACCTTCCCTTCATGGGCAGAACTCTTCTACAGTAAGTATCCAGCAGATGGCATTATTCCAATCGTTACACTGACATGTAATGGATGTTAAAATTAGTTTAAAATTTAGTTTAAAATTAATGAAATACAAATGATAGAAACATGTGTATAGCTATTCCAGAATTATTGTTCCACCTAGTGCTGAGGTCCCTCCCACTGAATGAAAAAAACTCAAAGTTTATCACGAGTCAAATAGGCACACTAATGCCCCTCCTCTTTGGCCATCAGATGTTCAATACACTCAAAGATCCAAAATCCACAAGAAAATGAAAAATCTTGCCCCAAAGAGTAAAAATTAGAATTGTTCATAAGAGCCTAAGGTTCAAAGATTACACAATGAAATTCTGAGTGGTTGGTTCAGCAATGAGAAGGAAAGAAGTACTCTCAGTATATAATGATATTTATTAAAAGCTAAAACAAAAAGGCTAATTAAAAGTTGAGAAATATATAAAGAACAAAAGAGAAAGGAGGAAGAAGACATAACTAAAAAATGAGCATAAAGAAGAGGGCAGACAGAAAGGATAGTAAAGAAAGCAGACAGCAGAAAAGATGCTAGAAATTACAAGCAGAAATGGGTAATGAGACCTGTGATTACTGATGCAATAAGAAATGATGACAGAGAATAGAGGTGCTCACCAAGACAGACAGAAGTATTGTCAAAACATTACATATCACACAGTAATATGGGAGCCACCAATTTTTATTGGTGGAAGCAAGACCAATATACCTCAATAGCCTCAGTACAGTATGGACTTCTCTACAGTAACTCATTGCCAACCACTGAAGTGGGCGCTACACACATAAAAACCCAAGTTCATATCTTGGAAGATCGTCAGTAATACCCCTGGCTTGGAAAACTAGAACTTGGCTCATTCCTGACTCTCATCTAGGTGCCATTAGATTCCTTATGAGCAAAGCAGGGCCAATATGGCATGGAATACTCTTTCTCTCTCTCTCTCTCTCTCTCTCTCTCTCTCTCTCTCTCTCTCTCTCTCTCTCTCTCTCTCTCACACACACACACACACACACACACACACAAAGAATGAAATTGCATGAAAGACCAGAGAGAGAGAAGAAGAAGAAGAAGAAGAAGGAGGAGGAGGAGGAGGAGGAGGGAGAAGAAAAGGAGGAGAAGACATGTAAGAGAGATACAAAGACTAAGAGACAGAGAAAAGAAACAAAGAGAACAGTATTGGAGTATACCCGCAGTTAAATAAATGCTAGCTTATAAAAGTAGGTGAAGAATCAATATTTCTTTGGAGCCTACCAAAAACATCAGCAATATTATTAATACTTTTCAAACTTGAGAAGATTTTACAATTTCCCTTTAATTTGGCCATCTTGTTCACTTGTTCTGATAGCAGTAAAGAGTAAGGTTCAAATAGTTATGTATATATTTTATATAAATAAGTTGCCTAATATCTGTATTTCAACCCTGTATCAGGGTGAGGGTGACAAGACTCCTGGCCAGTAGTTCTTCATGGTTTCAAATAAAGGTTCAAAGAACTTAGAGCTGATAGGCGCCTTTGTCCTTACTCCCTCATTTTACATATGAGGAACCTGAAGTCCACAGAGTTTAAACAATTTTTCTAAGAATACATAGGTTTTAAGTAGGAAAGCTGAAATTCCAACCTAGGTCCTCTCACTCAAAATCTAATATCTAGCCATGAAAGCATACTGCCTCTTAAAAGAATAAGGACTGGTACATAAGATCAGTGAACAAACAGAACTCCAAGCTATGGAACCTCATTCCAGACAAAAGGCTGAAATGACTGTCCAGGGTCACCACCATGTTTCCACACTACCACCAACCACCCTGCTTCAGGTTCTAATCACCATATGCATAGAATACTATCATAGCCTCTTATTTTCCTTATCTATACTCTTTCCCCCTTCTAACCTATTAGAAAAAGTACCAATAAAGCATTCTTCTTAAAACATCACTTTTTTTGCTAAAAAACCATCGCTAGAGCTAAGGGAAAAAAAAGTTGAAACAACTTGGCTGTACATTCAAGACCATGTATAACTCTCACATACCTCACTACGGAGTTTTTCCCCATTATTTCCCTACAAAAACATACAACTCTAGACCAGGGCTTTTTCCATTCACAACCCCTTTTCACCTGAGAAATTTTTACATGGCCCCATGTAAATAGGAAGAAATAGGTATACATAAACTTTTACTGTTGCCAAATTTTTCACAACCCCCACATTTAGTTACATGATTGTGACCTACAGTTTGAGAAGCTTTACTCTAGATCAACTGTTTTACTTACTTTCCCACCAACTTGCTTCCCTATTTTGGTACAAGCTTTCATCTATCCCTTAAAATCCTTTCCATATTTTAGAAACTTAGTAAAATTCCATCTCTTTTACGAAGTCTTCCTTGAAACACTTGAATTCATCTCTGTCTTCAGAACTTCTAAAACTCTTACTGATTCAGAAATTCACTTAGCAGGGAATGATATACTAACTTAATGTATCATTACTTGACTAAACAGTTACGGATGTACTAGGGAAATAGAAGAGGCCTACATTAAGCCTACAGAGAATACTGCAGACCAGTGTCTTGATAAGCCATGGGACAGAATAGGCACGTCAAGTCCTTGGAAAGGGTGGAAGGAGAAGCATCAAATAGGAAAAAAAAAAAAGGCTAGGATACAAACGTCATCTATTTTATGCATTTACTTAAGGCAGTTATTTATTCAGTTACTCACAAGATGTAGCCATTTTGAGTAGAATGATATTATATGATTATATTGTAGAGGAACTCACAGTGACCTTTGCAACCAAGTAAATGCTATTCATAGTTTGAGATCTACTTGGGTATGTTCTATAGTCCATTAGTAAGCATGCAATCTGCTTTATTTGCATAGGACAGAGAATATTCCTAAAACTCTTATAGAAGAACCATAGTTTTAGCCTGGGCAAAGCCTCACCAGTGGGTATGCAACCTCTTTAAAGTAATTTAGTTCTGCAATTCCAAAGAACCTATGATAAAAAATGCTATCTAATTCCAGGAGAACTGATAAACTTTGAAAGCAGATTGAAATGTATGTTTTTACTTTCATTAGTTTTATTTATTCTTTTATTTTTCATGAGGTTATATATTTGTGTTTTCTTTTGCAACATGGCTAATATGGAAACATGTTTTGCATATTTCACATATATAATCAATACTGCTTGCTTTCTCAGGGGATGGAAGAGGGGTAAGAAGGAGGAAGAGAATTTGGAACTCAAAATTTTCAAAAATGAATGTTAATTTTTTACATGTAATTGGGAAATATTAAGTGGAATAAATAAAAATATGTGCACATATATACATATACATATGAATCTATATTCAGTCCTACATATACATCTGAAATTTCCCCAAAAAAGTATTAAGAGAAAATGACAAAACCTTTCATACAAATTGCTTATCTCACACATATGCATTCATATAATTTTAGAACCCATGTAAAACTGGATTTTACTGTAGTTACCAGAAAAAATAATTAAAGTGATAAAAATAATGTTAATCATTTAACATAGTAAAAAATTTTTCATCTGATAATACTCCATATTTATCTTCATGATGAAAATCATGACTATTTTTCACTATAAAGCTCTCGCTTTCCATGAATAAAATTATAAAGGAAAATGTTAAATAATATTAATTAATATTCAAGCATGAAGAATGTTGATGCTAACAAGTGAGCTGAATCAGAAGTATTTTATATATATATACATATATACATATACATACATACATACACACATACATACATACATACATACATACATACATATATATATAGTTAGTTAGTTAGTTCGTTAGTTAGTTAGTTACCTGGTAGGAAATGATTATAAGTTGGGATATTTTAAGCAATAGCTGAAAACTTTTCTTCATCAAATGGGCTAATTAACACCTAGGTACATTTACATCCTGTTATACTACATATATATTTAATTGTATAAATATTATATATCCCCACTAGGATGTTAGCTCCTCAGAGCAAGGATGATTTTATTTTTATCTTGGTATCTCTCACACCTACCAAAGGACCTTATAAATGGTAGAACTTTGTTAAATTGAACTAAATAGAAGCATGGAAGGAAAAAAAAGGAAAAATTCTCTAATTTAAGACTAGTTATAAAAGATTATTCCTATGATCTTAGGCTCATAAGATTATGGATCTAAGGCAGAAAGGGGACTCAGAACTCACCAAGTCCATTTAATCCCTTCATTTTAGAAATGATGATATTGAAGTAAGTAGAAGTGAGTTGCCCAAGATCACATTGATGGTAAATGACAGAGCTAGGACACAAAACCCCAGCCCCTCTGAATGCAAAGCCAGTGTTCTTTATACTGTCGTATACATCCTGATCCTCTTCATTTAATTTATTTGATGGCAACAGTTCACAAGTTGATATTAGTATTATAATATAGGAATGAATAAATCAAGGAAAAGCAAAAATTTTAACTTCGGATCACATGATATTAAAGAGGGACATTTTGTGGGAAACCAATAAACATTAATGAAATAGTCAAGGCCATGTCTTCTTTATGCACTATAATATTCAGTGAAGCCCCTCTCATCCTATGTATGCATGGCACAGCTAGGGCACCCAGATGACAAAATGGATAGTGTGCTGGGCCTGAAGTCAGCAAGACTCACCTTCTTGAATTCAAATCTAGTCTCAGAAAATTACTATTTGTGTGACCCTGGGCAAGTCATTTAACCCCGTTTGCCTCAGTTTCCCCATCTGTGAGAGGAGATGGAGAAGGAAATGACAAACCACTCCAGTATCTCTGCCAAGAAAACCCCGAATAGGATCACAGAGAGTTGGACACAACTGAAATAACTGAACCTAACTTCAAATCTTACCCCAAATGCTCACAAGCTGGGCATTGGGTTTGTTTTGTTTTTTTGTTTTGTGGGACAATGAGGGTTAAGTGACTTGCCCAGGGTCACACAGCTAGTGTCAAGTGTCTGAGGCTGGATTTGAACTCAGGTCCTCCTGAATCCAAGGCCAGTGCTTTATCTACCGCACCACCTAGCTGCCCCAAAGCTGGGCATTGTTGAGCAAGCAAACCACTTCAACTCTCAGATCTTCAATTTAGCCATCTTTAAAATGGGGATAATAGCAACTGTTATTATTCCCTACCCCAGAAGGCATCTGTGATAAAAAATGCTGTAGACTTTAAAGCACTACACAAATACAAGCTTTCCTTAGTGCAGATATGACATCCACTGATGTAGACTACACCCTCCCTTTCTAGAATAATGGTTTTAAATGCACAAAATAAAATATATAAGAATATTTAGGGAAACAGTTATCTCCAAACAGCTAACTAAATATTTTTTTTAAAGTTCAGAGAGACTGAGACAGAGAGAGAGAGAGAGAGAGAAAGAGAAAGAGAGAGAGAGAGAGAGAGAGAGAGAGAGAGAGAGAGAGAGAGAGAGAGAGAGATGGGAGGGAGGGAGAGAAGCAGGGAGAAGGTGGAAAAGATGTATATATAAGGACTTTTCTGGCTTACTGCATATTACTCTCCACACACTCTATACCAACCACAATGGAGCATACACACATATGCATACATATATACAGGTAAGTATTTTACACATGAACACACATGACTTCTTCCACTTAAATATCCCTGTGGTATCCTCATTTGTCTTTCTTCTGTACACCCCTCCTGTGGCCCTCTCTGATCCCCATCTCAAAGTTAGCAGTTACAGTCTCAGGGCTGAACTGCAGTTAAACAGGGTGGGGAGGGGGGGGAGAGAAATCAGATAACAAAGTTATTTTATCTAAACTTAGGTACCTTTTGCTCTGTGCTCAAAGGCTGGGGACATGGGGGTTCCTCTCCTAGAGAACAAAGTGGCCTGAGATCTGCCTTAGCAGCTCTTTCTGTTGAGCTCAACCTTTTTGTTTATTTCAGGGTGTGCAGCTTCTCTAGAAGGCTGAGGATGCTGTTTGTTTAAGTTTGTTTAAGACCATTTCAGCATTATTTCTATACTTCCTCTGTGAAGCCCTCCTTAATTTGTCCCAACTGCACCACCCCCCACAAACACGTTCCCTTGTTAATGGCTGCTCCCTCTTTCAATTACCTTATATTGACTTATCTGTGAACATGCCCTATTCCACCCTAAATAGCATATGACCACTTTGAGTTTCTTTTTTTTTTTTTATGTGTCCCTCACACAATGTTTGGAACACAGTAGGCACCAAATTTTCATTGAACTGAACATTACAAATTCTAAGGATAGAATATTATTTCACAGCTATTATGAAAAAATAGGAGTTTACCTCTGGAATTTACAGGTGAAGCTCTATGTATATACCTGGGGTTTCTAGGAAATTTTTGTCTTCCTGACAGTGATGTGCAATGTTAGAAGGATAACTTCAAAAACTAAATTTAAATCTTCATTCTGTTTTTGGTGAAGCCAGAAGGTGGACTTGATAAATTGATAAATCCAGTAAGCACAGAAAATAACAATTATATTGCAAGAAATATTTTTGCATATTGTTTTGGATAGCCAGAATATTTCTGGGAAAATAGAGACATTCTTTAGTCTATAAAACAAAATAATTTTCTTATAAGATCAATTTTCCATCCCTTAAGTCAATATTTAATAAGGTATTTCCAATTTACTTCATTGTGATAAGAATAAACTCAGTATTTTCACTAATATTTTCAATATCAATACATTTTTGTCAATACGTCATTTGCAGTATCTAAGAAATGTGGCCACTTGTATGGAGAGATTTTTTTTAAAAATCAGAACAATTTCCAACAGAAAACAAAAAGTTTCAGTGGGGAGGCAAGTTGCCTGCCTTCTGTCCCATCAATCCATGAATTCTCAAATTACAGATCTTCTGTTGTTTTCTGACACTTCCGTTTTGCAATGTAAAATAGTGTTTTCTTTAATAAGAATCCTTCAGAAAGCCCCGAGGCTCTTCGCCTTTGTTTGCACAGCCTGAGAGTTTTCATTTAAAGTTTTCACACTGTTTTTAAAATTTTCCATTTTTGATTCTAAATTAGTTAGGCAAAGTCCATAAACATCTATTTTGGCTCCACATTTTAGATAGATAGAAAAGATGGATGGAAGTGTGTGAAGAGAAATCCTTGAGATTTCAATAAGTGAGGCTGTTCCAAGCAACCTACCTCTTTTCCCTCCCTCCTCTATAATCACATACACAGGGAGAGGTAAGTCACAGTTCTCTGTTTATAAAAATCCTCACTCTATGAAGTCATGTTCCATTATGAAACAAGGGAACTTGTCAGAAAATAGGTTCTTATTCTCTCAGTGATACCTTTTTGTTCCAGGAGTCCTAGAAAGCAGAAATAGGCAATAAAGCTGCAAACCAAATGGAAAGATATAATAAAACTGGAATCATTTATATTAAGTACTAGTCAGCAAGGCCACAAGTATATCAGGATTGATACTGCTTGGTTTCATTGGTTGTCATTTTGCACCTGGGACCAGACTGAAGCTTTCGTATTTGTCAATTCACTTTATTTTACATACTCTTAATACTAAACTATAATTTTTTCTTTTGTGGGTCAAAGTCCAAATTCCAGTTACTTCCCAAGGAAATGTTTTAAAAGATTAAAAATTAAGACTTTTCCATTGGCTTTTATGAGGCTGACAATGAATGAACTCTTTATGTCAAATTTATAAAATCAAAAATTGAAGATTCCCTTACATAAAAGGATTAAGGAAGAGTGTAGACTGGGACAAACAGAAATATAAAAAGATAACTGGTCTAGGTAGACTTAAGGATTTTTTTCTGTTATCCAACTAAATGCCATCTGATTCAGGTGAAACCTCCCTTGATATTTTTATCAACAATTTTTGGGAAACTTTTGTGGGAGATATTTTTCATGAACATAAGATGCATCTTTGTAATTCGCTTTATGTATAATCTTTGTATAGTCTAATGGATTGGGGCTATGAACAAATCCTATGATCTTGTTATTAGCTGGCTAAATGAAAAATATGGATAATTCAAAGGGAGAGAGGAGTTAGAGGCCTCTTACATTGCAAAGTCATCCTTCTATGTAAGGAACAACAATCCTGAAACCTTTATGGCATGTATATAATTCTATTACCAAAAACTATAAACTCCTGTTACTTGCCACCATTAAGATAATTTCTCCTAAGTATTATCCAAACAAATAAAAAACAAAAGTATTGTCCCCAGAAGCTCTTATCATTAGGGAACCCACTTCTGCATTCCTCAGTTTTTAGAAGGATTTTATCACCATCTTCACATCCTCAATAATGTGACATAATAGGGTATGTGTGCTGTCCCCCCCCAGACACACACAACTATATTTGAGATGCTCCCCTACCCAAGTCATCTCCAGTTTTTATAATCTTGCCAGAGAACTAAGCAGGATTAGAGATCTCATTAGCAGGGAAGGAGAAAAAGGACTGGTAACAGCTGTCAAGATCGATATATGTGAAGAACCAATCACCACTCAGTAACTAATGTTGGAAACCAGAGGCTGGGGAGCATGGGACCTCTGTAGGACTCAAAGTGTGAACAGAGATTTTCAGGAAGAGACTTAGGATCATGACTGAACAGACATTTATCTTTGGTATCCCCTGTATCTGAAATATAATGGTTTGTTACACAGGAACCACTCATATGGATTTATAGCTAAATGGTTATGGTCATCTTCTCCTGAGATGTCAACCTTGAAGACAGCATATGATGTATTATTCAGGAATCGTTAATAAGTAAGAGTGCAGTAGACTGAATATGGAGAAGAAATAGGAGAAAGTCCTTTCCTTTAGCCCTGCCTCTGTCTAAATGCCTAAAGAAGGGAAGCCCTCAGCTAAAAGGATTTGGTTTTGTCTTCTATAGGGAGATTACAATATTGACAGGCATACCTGAAAAACAGCACTGCCCTACCTAGAAGAGGATTATGTGTGCCCAGTGACTAAAGTCTGAAGTTAGAGGTTCCTCAGACATGGGGAGCCATGTAGGAACAAAAAAAGATTAGTGAGGGAATATAGCTCACATTTATATAGTACTTTAAAGTTTATAAAGGACTTTACATGTTATCTCCTATGGCATTTGCAATAATCATCCCCTTCATACAATTAAGGAAACTGAGGCCTTCTAGAGGTAAGTGAGTTGCCAGGATCATACAAGCCATTAAGTGTCTGGGATGGGATTTGAACTCAGATTTTCCTGACTCCAAGTTCTCCAAATGAAAGAGTGAACTTTCTTGGCATGAAAAGGGAAAATCTCCCCTTCCTCTTCCCTTCCTACTCCAGGGATAGTATGGTGATTGAAATGTAACAAATTCTATGTGTGAGACTCTAAAGATGTCTCTTAGCCATGGAGTTTCTCTACTTCCATTCTTGGGTGGGATGAAGCTCTACCAGTTTTATGTCTCTCCCTGATGTAACCCTCTTAGAATGTAACTTAAAGGATTTGTGATTCCCTCAGCACAGGGACTTTTAGTTAGATGATAGTCCTAGGGAGTTGCTTTGGGATACTAAGAGGTTAAAGGGGAGGGGGGCGGGGGGGGGGGGGAAAGCTAGGTAGTTCTGTGGATAAAGCACTGGCCCTGGATTCAGGAGGACCTGAGTTCAAATCTGGCCTCAGACACTTGACAATAGCTGTGTGACCCTGGGCAAATCACTTAACCCTCACTGCCCCGCCAAAAAAAAAAAAAAAAAAGAGGGTGGGGAGGTAGGCTTAATGGGGTTACCTAACTTTCCCAGAACCACCAAACAAGTTGAGTAGAGTCCCGGGTGTTCCAGACTAGAATTCTAGCACTTTATCTGTTATGACAAGCAGGGACAAACAGGAATCCTCTTCTTCCTTTCACTTTGGTGGAATTAAGAGTGAGAAGGTAAAGGAAAGTTAGAAATTCTGTCCTACACAGATTAATAATGATTATGATAGCAAGATTAATAACTCACATTTTCAGAGCACATAAAGATGTCTCATGGACTTTGCTTATAACAACCTGTGTATTGTGATGAATGAAAAGCCTGGGAGACAGAGTTTCTGGGGAATTAATAATCAATTTATTAAGTAGGCTAACGAATAACCAATAAATTGATGGTCAATGGTCTCTCTTGGTAACCAAAGACAAAGCCATGGAGATCCCTGAATATTTAAATACTTTTGGAAAAAGTGGTGCCCCGACAGGTGAAAACCAACCCAGACTGGTGAACAATTAATGAGGGAATGGGCATACTAATGAGGAGGTACACTAAAAGTCTTCAGCTAGTCCTGTTGAGAACAGTGACTTGATCATGAGACTCAGCTGTCTTCAGCAATCTGGACAAAGGAATCCATCTCTACCCAGACCACACTGGTTGGTTTTCTCCTTCATAAACTGGGTCACCCTAAATTCTACATTCCAAGGACAGGGGCTTATTTCCCAAGGACAAGAATTCACCTAGATTAGATTCTATTTGTAAGGTCTTCTAGTTAGGTAGGCTCCCACCTGAGATTGCAGAGCATGTACCCACAGGATTGGGGCAATCACATCTATCAGCAATGTCCTTCAATGACTGACTAAATGACCTGTAAGGGATGGTTCCTAAATGAAGAAATAGAAGAGAAAAATCTCAATCCCATTTTAATAACTAGTTATTAACATAATATGAAATAATAATTTCTCTTAGTAAAGTATTAACATCCAAATAATAATTAGGAAACTATGTTTTGGGGAAATTAAATTATTTGCTAATAATATCATATAACTAATAAGCAATAGAGACAGGACTCTAATCCATGCCCCCTGGTTCCAAATACAGGACCCTGTCCATTACATCAAGCTACTTTCCCTATCTCATGCTACATCCACATTACATCTTACATTTATCCTCCACCATTTTTAATAGCTGAAAAGGTCTTTTGCACATTTTTTTATTTGAACATCACAACAACATCATGAGATTGGCAGTACAAGGGTTATCATCCCCATTTTATAGGTGAGGAAAACAATAATCAGAGAAAAGATATGAATTTCCCAAAATTATACAGCTAGTAAGTGATAAAGACAGAATGATAACCTGAGACTCCTAAGTCTCTGTCTGATGAGCTCTTCCTTATCTCCAACACTAGGGAGGCCTCTCTAATGGGAAAGAATACAAGATTTTCAGCTCATGTGCCTGCAACTCACAAAGAACTACTACTGGTCATACATCAAGGAAGCTGATAGTTAAAGCTACAGTTCAGTTGGCAAATAGAAACAGAAAGGGTGGCCTCACCTGCACTTGAATATAAGTGAGATGTAGAAATCAAAACACAGGAGAGAACTTGTTGCAAAAAAAAAATCTGATAATAAATGCAAAAAATTCAGTAATGTTAAGAGTAAAAAAGAAACAACAATTACAAAAATTCTCACTAATTAATTCCATCATTTATAGAAAAGAATGACAGATCATTTGATGGTCAAAAAAAGAGTAAATCTATTCTTATGCAAATAGGTTTGTCAGTTTTACCTCAGAATTTTCTTTTATCAATTTAATAGTATTAATTTACAATAAACTTTACATAGCCATATTTCATATCTATTAAATTTCTGACTGAATAATTTTGCAACTGAATACTGGAAAAATATTTTCCATTAGTAGTTTAGCATACATAATATTTTGGATTCTTCTACCTTGTGATACAAAATCACTCCACAATCAAAAATTTAACTATATAAACTATAGATTAATGTGTCAAAAACGATTAATGTGTCAACTGTGAGTGTGTTGGAGTGTGAGTAGGGGGAGAAGGAATGAGCACAGAATGGGGCGGTACACATGGGTTCAAAGATCCAGAGAGCTTGAAGGGGCCACTCCAGAGGCTACCTAGTCCAAATACCTCATTTTTACAAATGAGGAAACTGAGACACGAGGAGTGTATCAAGTGTTCAAGGTCACACAGGGAGTGTCAGTGGCATATACAAGCTTCTAGAATATTGAATAATATAATTGATGCTTTACAGCTATACATCACACTTACTATCCAGAATTACTGAGAAATGAGGTAGTCCAATTAAGTAAAATGTCAAAATAACAAAAATATATTTAAGTGCCCACACAGGAAAAAAAACTTAAAAAATGGAAACATTTCTAAAATGGATGACATAAAACCCAGACTTTTTAAACAAAGTATTTATAATATAATTCAATGGAATCCGATTTTAACATGATTTATATACTGTGTTCTAATAAAGAAATGTACTCAGGACTTACTGCAGTATATGAGGTCGTTCTTCCCACAAACTTGGCTCTAGAGTGGGGTTTCTTTAAGGTTCTTAAATCTGTTTGTTTGTTTCTTGGTTTTTTTAATGGGTTTTCTATCCCTTCCATTCCCTTCAGGTTCTCAGTTGTCACTTCTGACTGTTGTTAACACGGCTGGGTCTACCAGCAATCCTATACCCTCTTTTGTATGTTGTAGGCAGGAAAGCAGATAACCAAGCTCATTCTAATTACATCTTCAACAAGACTAAGTATGCTGACTGAGAGGCTGAGGGGCTCTCTTATGAGTAAAGTACATGAGCTTTGGCACAGACACTTTGTGAAATCTATTTTTGACTCCTCAGAGGCTTTTCTGGTATGTGTTCTTATTTCCCAACTGTAGATTCTTCTGGGTAACTGAGGTTGCCAGATGTGACTTTTGAGTAAGTGAGGTATTAAAGAAGCACCCATGTGCAAGGGCCACTAACACAAGACATAGGTTCTATTTTTCTTGGGAGCAGAAATCTTTCTTCTTCTATAATTATTTCTCCTAACTGTTGATCAGTTTAATTCTGTTTTCTTGCTTATCATACTCAGCTTTTATAGCTCTCTATTTTCAGGTATGCGTAAAGAAGTCCATAATTAATGAATAGAAAATGATAAATCTGCATATACTTTTTGCTTCTCAATAATGCATTCAATAGCCATTTAAAATTTAAAAACTATATAAATCACAGTCATAATCATAATGGTATTTTTTGTTTCCTGTTCATCTTTGCCACAAGGCCAAATAAAATCTGCATATGGGAAAGGAAAAAACAGGTCAAAAGAAAGGAAAAATCACCTTTATTATTTTGCCTTTAGAATTTCTAAACATTTTTTCCCAACATCTCAGTGAAATAATCCATTTTTCCAAGACTGCAGGCATTCAAATGATTGTCACTCATGCAAATAATCACTTACTTACACTATATGAGTTTGGTTTGGATAAAGCAAATTACCATTTGAAAAATAACTGAAAAAACACTCTGGGCTAAGACTGTGTTTTATGAACCTTAGGTTGGCCACAATATTTCTTAACCTTTTTCTCCTCGGTCTCTTTTTTAGCTAGATTTATCTCTGGTAATATGGTCCAAATTAATAAACTACATTCAATTTCTGCAGGTGTTTTTACCATTAATTTAATAAAAAATATTGTAGGAAAATACTATCAGATGTACATACATCTCAAAAATTCAAAACATTATTAGAAGTTCCATCATGGTACTCAATTAAATGCTCTATTGCTTCTACAATTAATATTTACATTTTGCCTATAATAAACATACAAGTAAAACTTTAGAAACTGCTATCAAAAGATGAGGTCCTTGTGTTGTACCAAAAACCAACCAACCAACCAAACAAACAAAAACCTTACTCAGCTCTACAAACCAGACTCAGCTAATCACTGATCAAAAATTTTTAAAAAGCTGATGTTCTCATTGCACATAGAGAAGATACTAAGAAAATCTGAAAAAAAAACAAAAAAGATGATAGTCTTCATTTAATAGTATTTACAAAATAATTTCTTTCAAAAAATCTCAAAAGGCATTTGACATAGGTATTAATGTTCCATTTTACAGATTGTAAATGGAGGTTCAAAGAGGAAAGGTAATTTGTGCAAGGTCACATGGCTAGCGATCCATAAAAGGAAGCCAGAAGATCATGTTACCCAGACCATGAGATGAGATTAGATGAGGAGTATTCTGATTTAGTACAATGTTATATTTATATTGTGAAGGTGTGGAAGATTAATGACAGAAGTAATTGGGAAGGAAAAGTACCTTGCATTGAATTTGGGAAACTGCACAGTATTTTCTATGAAGCTAAGCTATTTCTTAATGCAAAATGTCATCTTTTTAACACCAGCATTCTCCCAAAGATGTTACATGGCTCAAAATTATGGAACACTATGACAGTCAAGGATATAAAATTGAAAGTGAGCCAAAGGAAAATAGAAAGACACAAGATAAATACAATATGGATACAAAAATATTGAAAACTTGTGTGTGAAAGACATCATTGAGGAATGACCCAAAAGTGAGGTAGGAATGCCACACAGATAGAGAGAATTGTGAGAAATGGAAAATTCATGGGCTGCATTGGTACCATAAAATGTTAAAAGACCTTTAGCACATGGGATTGGGTAGTGCCTTCATGGAAAATCACTTAACTCCTGAGTGTCTCAGTTTCCTTATCTATGAAATCATAAACTATGGTGAAATACCTTGTAAGCTACTTCAAAAATTATAAGATAGGGGCAGCAAGGTGGTGTAGTGGATAGAGCACCATCCCTAGAGACAGGAGGACCTGAGTTCAAATATGGCCTCAGACACCTGATACTTACTAGCTGTGTGACCCTGAGCAAGTCACTTAACCCCAATTGCCTTGCCAAAAAAAAAATTATGAGAGTATATGACATGATGAAATGAGTTTCAGTCATCAAAAACAACATAAAATAATATATTGGTATCATTTTATGTAGATCGATTGGGGAGGAGTGTTATTAAAACAAAATTCACATGAATTCAAAAAGTACACAGCATATGCTTGCATTAATACTAAACATGGCATGAACTATCATTAAACTGTGCCACCTTCATTTCAGCAAAAATGAAACCATCTCTACATTCTTTTTAGGAACATAATCAGTTGCGAAAGTGTATATCTCTAGCTAGTATCAATCCCACTGAAGCAAAGTTCTTGTTCACAAGGGAGGAGTGTTCCTTCTGATAGGAAAAACAATTGTGCCAGGTTTAATCAAAAGTGAAAAGGATCTCCAGAATGTTCCCTTGGAGCCACATAACCGACTGCTAATTTCAGGATGGGCTCAGCAGCATGGGTAATAAAAAATGTCCTTCTTAGTAACAGAGAAAGAGAGCATAACTGTTTCAAGTACATGTAGAGCCACACAACTTGACTCTCCATTAACATGATGTTCAGTTCTAATCACTTGCCAGTAAATAATAAAATAAGTAAGAAGAAAAAGGATAAAAGAAAAACAGTAACAACAGTACAACAGCTTGAGGAATGAAAGGTAATCTCAATAACCAGTTTTAACGTCCATTTGATTTCTGGTCACTCTATTAATTTGGAATTGAATAGAATTCTTACTCTAAAAGGTACCCACAGTTATGTAAGTAGGTCAGTGGGGCTAAAACGTGTTAGAAAATGATTCTTTGAAGCCAAGTGATGGATGAAGAAAAAAAAAAGATGCTAGGAAATTTTAAAAGCTTGCCTCTAAATATACAAAAGGGAGAGGACAAATAACTCTTTGCTACTTACATTTATCCAACCAATATGGATTAAGTGCCTACTGTGTACAATTATCTCTGCTAGCATTATTCACTTTCTGTTGTATTGGTTTTTAGATGAGATAAAATCTTTGTAAATCATGGCATGGTGAGATTCTTTCACTGTGTTTAAACAGGATGGCTAAAATATGGCAGGACACACCACAAATTTCTACAGATTTGAGACAATAATTTATGATAGAATATTGGGAAAAGAGTCAAACGTACTGACCTGCTCACATCAGGAAACCTGATTGGAAAGTACAGAACTTGGCACTTGGGTCTGATGATGCTTTCCAAATTCTTGGGTCTGTGGTCAGGAATCAGCTTCATAAATTTTCCAATAGAAGTAAGAAATGACTCCATATTAAAGGCAGAATTGAAAACCACGGCATCAGCCACTAAACTGCAAGGAAAATAGAAAGGATAGATGCAAATGGTATGATCATATTCACAGTAGGAATTTTAAAATAAAGTTTTACTTATGTTTTTTATTTTCATGTTATAGTCACTTCTGGTTATGCTAGCCAATCAATCAAGAAATATTTATTATATAACTACTATGTACTAGTCACTCTGCTATGTACTGGGGATACAAGAACAAGGAATGAAACTACCCATACCTGCACTGAGTTTACAATCCATACTAGCAATGATTTTGCAATCATTCTAGGGTTTGGGCAGGGTAGAGCGGGGAAAGGAGATTAACAAGTACATATAAAATATATGCAAAATAGAGACAAGTTTCTTTGGAGGGGAAAATAGTACTAGCAGTTGGGAGCAATCAGCAAAGGTTTCATGCACAAGAGTGGCTGAGCTACATCTTAAAGACAGAGATTTTGTGAGGTAGAGGAGGAGATACATTTTAGGCCCTGGGAGGGGCCAACTCAAAGACATGAAGACCTGGGATGGAGCTTTATTTGTGAGAGCTAGGAAGACTGTAGATCCCCTCGGGGGGAATAATGTCCAACAGAGCTGGAAAGATAGGTTGGGGACAAGGTTGTGTATGACTTTAAAAACTTAACAGAAGAGTTTATATTATTGTTCTATTACCTATCATTAGGAAAATATTGGAATTGATTAAATAGGGGTATCACGTGACTAGATCTGTACTTCAGGAACAACAGTTCTCACCAATAGATTATCTACTCTCAAATAAAAGGTGGAAGAATATGCAGGATTGTTTTTATAAGCCTAGACTATTTATTTATTTTTATTAAAAAATTTAATATTTACATATTACTTTTCAATTTTTTACCATCTTTTTTTGTGTGTATGAGGCAATTGGGGTTAAGTGACTTGCCTAGGGTCACACAGCTAGTAAGTGTTAAGTGTCTGAGGCTGGATTTGAACTCAGGTCCTCCTGATTCTAGGGCCGGTGCTCTATCCACTGCGCCACCTAGCAGCCCCATTACCATCATTTTTAATCAAAATTTTCTTATTATCTAAAGGGATATGGCAAGCTCCATTTTATTTTGAAGTGGGGAAGAACGAAGTATGTGGAAGCTAATTACTTCATAAGGTCACATGGCATTATATTTTGCTTTGACATCACCTTCATTTCCTGCCTATATCCCTTCCCTTTTATCCTGTCTAAAGTCTTTCCTTGTACCAAATTACTTTATAACAAAGATCATAAAAGAAATTTATAAGAGTTTTTAAAAAGCAGTCCAGCAAAAATGAACCAACATGTCAACTGAGTCCTGATAGCATGAGCAATATTGCACTTGTGGCAGCTGGGTGGCACAGAGGATAGAGTACTGAATCCGGAGTCAGGAAGGCTCATCTTCCTGAGTTCAAATCTGGCCTCAGACAGTTACTAGCTGTGTGAGCCTGGGCAAATCAATTAACCCTTGGTTTCCTCAACTGTAAAATGAGTTGGAGAAGGAAATGGCAAATCACTCCAGTATCTTTACCAAGAAATTCCAAATGGAGTAATGAAGAATCAGATATGATAGAAATGACTGAACCAAAAAAAAAAATATTCCATAACCACAGTCTCCTACCTTTGCAGAGAAAAGATAGAGGTACATTTTTTTCAACTTATCTATAAGGCCGAGATTTTTGGTTGTTATAATTATATAACATTGCATTTTTTCTTTCTATTTACATTGTTTAAATTTTTTTGCATCCTCTTCAACTTACTTTACTCATTAGTTTTATAAGTCTTCCCATTTATCCTTCTTTATGGTACAGTAATATTATGATATAATCATTTAACAAAATTTGGTTAGCCATTCCCCTAATACTTTTTTTTTCAGTTCTTTGCAACTACAAAAAGCGATGCTATAAACATTTGGACGTATTTTCTTATCTATTTTCCAGTAGGATTTCTGGCTCACAGGATATGGACATTTTCATTATTGGCAGGAGGCAGGTGGGATTTTCAGATTGCTTTCCAGCATGACTATACTAATTCACAACGCAACTAACAATAAGTAGTGTGCCTGTCTTTCCACAGCACCACCAACATTGACTATTTCCACATGATATTTCAAAAGAAAGACTATGTTTCAAAAATACCACCAGGTAGGGGGCGGCTAGGTGGCGCAATGGATAAAGCACCAGCCCTGGATTCAGGAGTACCTGAGTTCAAATCTGGCCTCAGACACTTGAGACTTACTAGCTGTGTGACCCTGGGCAAGTCACTTAACCCCCAGTGCCCTGCCAAAAAAAAAAAAAAATACAACCAGGTAAGTAAGCCTTTTGACTTTGTATGCTATGCTTCTGGCAAAGAGGATTACTCTATTAATTTCTCACCCTATTTAACAACAATGCAGTTTTCCTCACTGGCAATATATGTTAGATGGAATTCTATATATATAATGTTGAAAATACGTTATTTGTTTGGCTTCACACTTACTATAAAGAAGTCATTATTTCAAATAATTTTGATGTTGAAGAATTCCCTATGACACAATGGTTGACAGTGCCAAAGATAGTATGGTCCTTTCTATTCTCAGCCAAAGGCATTTTTCTTTCATAAAACCTTACTGCTATCTCCATGATCTAACCTATCTCCAGTTTTCCAAAATATGTTGTAGCTATACAGAAATGACTATGACAATTTAGCAAATGACTCACTTTTTTTTTTTTCCAATGAAGAAATGATCCTAAGTTAAAAGTAGTACAGTCGGGGCAGCTAGGTGGCGCAGTGGCTAGAGCACCAGCCCTGGAGTCAGGAGGACCTGAGTTCAAATCCGGCCTCAGACACTTAACACTTACTAGTTGTGTGACCCTGGGTAAGATACTTAACCCCAATTGCCTCACCAAAAAAAAAAAAAAAAAAAAAAAAGGTAGTATAGTCATTAGGAATAATGACCCTCAAAGGCCAAAACACAAAGTCACTTGTCTCCCTAAAATCAGCATGTTGTTCAGTGGTGTCAGTTGTGTCTGACTTTTCATGATGCCATTTGGGGTTTTCTTGGCAAAAATATTACAGTGGTTTGCCATTTACTTCTCCAGCTCATTTTACAGTTTACGAAACTACGGTAAACAGGGTGAAGTAACTTACCCAGGGTCACATAGCTAGTAAGTCTCTGAGGCTAAATTTGAACTCAGGTCCTCCTAATTCTAGGCTTAGTGTTCTATCCACTGCACCACCTAGCAGCCATAAAATAAATGTACTCTGAATTGGAATGGTACTATGATCCATCAGAATGATACAAATGAAATGCTCTATTTCAAATTAATAGAAAAACTGCCATTTGAACTCATATCTATGTCTTCTGTAATTTTAAAAAATATGTATGCATAAATTATTTTAATACCCCTTCCTTTCTGAAATCATGGAACATCAAAAGAACATGTATTATAAACATCTGTTACTTGTCCCAAAAGGTATGCAGAAAATTACCATGCACATTAAACATTTTATATGATAGCCTGGCACGGTTGCAAATACCTGTAATTCCCATTACCAGGGAGGCTAAGGCTGGCAGATTTCTCGAGCTTCAGAGTTTTGAGCTGAAGTAGGCAAAGCCAACTGGGTACCCTCACTAATTCTGGAACCAAGAGGTTGAGTGTTCAAGCATGGGATTAAGTTGACTAAGGGTGGGCAAACAGGCCCAGGGGGAAAATGAAGCAGGTCAAAGTTCCTAAGCCAATCAGTAATTAGATCATGCCCAGAAGTAGGCTGACCAATTCTTATTTAAAAAAAAAAAGTGACATGATAATCAATTTGAGCTATTTGGGATTTTAGAGATCACACAGTCAAACTCCTATACTTTAGGGATATAAAACTGATATGCAAAGAGAACAAGTGAATTACCGAAGGCCACAGAAGTCATAAAGATTAGAATAAAATGAGCTAAGTGAGTGCAAAATTGTACAGACACACCTCTGTTGCATCCTTTAGGAATGAAAACGCTGATATAATAAGTATTAATTATCATATTTGTAAGTGGGCCTCTTTCCTTTCAAAAACAAATCAGTGTAATGTTTTAAAAGTGAACCTAAGAGTCCCTTTTATAAGGCCCAGGTGGATTAAATGACTTTTTTTTTTCCTAATCCCTTCACTGCAACAGAAAGGTAAGAGATCAAAGAAGATATAAAAATACATCCATGGAATGCAAATAGCCAATGAAAAAATGCAAATTTTACAAAGCAGGAACACCAAGTCAAATGTTCAGCATAATGCAATTTAAATATTTGTTATATCAAAAATCAACAAAAATGAAATCAAAAGCTAAGATAGCTAGATTTTCAATCAGGGAACCTGGGTTCAAATACTGGATTTGACCCTTAATATGTGACTGGTAAGTTATTTTAGCAGATATATCCTAGGACTCTCAGTTGCCTCACCTATAAAATGAGGAGGGGAAATCTTTAGTCTACCTGCCTTACAGGCTTGTTGTAAGGAAAGCATTTTTTAAGCTTTTGGAGTGCTAGACGTATGGCAGTAGTTGTCATTATTATGCAGAAAAATTTTTGTTGTTGCATAAAATTCAAGTCCCAGTTTGGGTTGGATAAATTATAAGCAAGGAGAACAAAGAAGCGAGCCCTAGAAGTGCTGACACACCCTGAAAGAAGGAAGACTCCAACATAACACTGTAACAAAAGTTGAGAGATGTTTTACAGCTAGTCTGTTTTCACCATATGTCACATATTGTAATAGCGACCCACAGGTCATAAGATAGAGTTAGGACATGTGTTCATAAGTCAGTGGGTTAGTGAAACCTATATTTAAGGTGAGATTGTGTGTCAGTCATCCTTAAAATCCTTACAGCTGCACGGTCAAGAAAGAAAACTGACATTACCCATAAAAGCAGAAGTCAGCAGGAAAACTAAAGAAACATTTGAGCAAGCAGGGACAATACTTTCTAAGGAGAATCCGAATTGGACTGCTTTCTGACACTCCTATTTTTCCCCCATGTGTCTTGTACCATTCTCCCATTAAGAAGTCAACTGATGATCTTACTTCACCTCTTCTTAATGTTTGTCAATTTCCCCTCTAGAAAGAAACAGTGCAGCAAAGCACAGATCAGCTTTTTTATCCTCTTTATGTATCAACAAAGACAATATTTCATGACACAAAAATCAGAAAATATTTCGATATCTGCTTGCAGAATGCAACTGCAACTTTTCATGTTCATATATAATTTAAAATCTATGCCAAATCAGATTCAAAATAATTGAGAAATGATTATTTTATACATTCCTTCTTTAATATGACTATGCAATGATTCTATGCATATCAAAATAAGAATATGCTAAGAAAAATGGGTTTCATTTTTCCACACTGATTGTTCAGGTGTACTGAACACACACTTATCCAGACAAAGTAGAACAGACAACATCATAAAAAATAATAAAGAAAAATGTTTCAATATTGATAAAGTATTTTTTTGTTTTTAAACAAAATACTTCCTATTCTCTATGTGTCTATGTGGGTACAATGGAGAGTGTTTTTATTTTATAATGAAATTTGAAAAAGGCTGCTTTTTTTTATGAGATGTTTCAAGTACAGCAGTTCTATTCCATTTTGAGAGGGCTGAAACTTCATAGTGAAGCAGCCTGTAAAAATGATGGCAGGAAAGCGTCTGCAAAGCGTGTGGAACTCAAGTATTACCATACATAGGGTCTATGTTACATACATGTAAACCTTTAGGGTGGTGGGGGTTTTTTTTGGTATTTTGAGAACCGTGAACAAAAGTAGCCAATAAGCGTTAATGAAAATGAATAAACTATAGCAAATTAATTCAGATTGATTGAACTTTACAGTTCTAGTTATATTTGTATATAATCTAATAACAAAGCTGCTTCATACAGATGTTATTAACTTCTTTCATTAACTTAGCTTCAGGAAATACATTTTATTGAAGTAACAATAAAGGACCATCACCTTTAAAATGTCATGGTATTTTAGTACTGCACCAATTCACAACAGTATATGGAAAAAAAGTAAAAATGCATTTGCCATTTTTACCTTTTCCTCTGTCCTAAAACCCAAAGAAAAAACTACTACATTATCCTTTAATTTCTATTTATTCTTCTAAATTTTTTTCCTTTTAATTTCAGTGGCATACAGCAAAGTAAATCTGTGCTGATTAATTGTCCTCCGTTAAAAAATGTATATGAAATCAAGGCTCACGGAATAACAGAGCTCAAGGTCCCCTCTAGGCCTTTGCTTCTATCTTGATGGTTTTGAAAACAATAGAACCTAATAATGAATTCAACATATATTTAGAAGATACATACATAAGTTTTAGGAGTAGTGTGATAATGGTGTTGGTGGATACTATCATAAAGACCACACTGCCTCAATTTACTTATTACCTTGGCAGCAATGTTGAGATCTTTATATTTTGATGCATTCTGAGGTAGTTGTATGATATTACCTCCAGGTTTACTTAAATGACAACTATCCCTAAAGAAGCAATAATATCAAAAAAAAAAAGTATTAAGTCAAATATAGTGTTATAATGAACACCTACCATGAAAGAATTTGGTTATATCCATATTGGAAATCCCTCTCCTGGCATTTCTGGACAGGATATACCAATTGGTTCTCATGAAAGTAAAGAACCTTTTTCAATTTGCCAAGGTCAGGCCGAAGGGCAGTCAGTTCAGTCAGGTTAAGCACCGAGCTTGCAAAGAGGATCCTGAGAAACAAGGAGAGTAGTGTTTACTTTATATGATCATGCTCAAAGGGGTCACCCTTTACCCTTCCCTTTCCCTTCTCCCCAACCCCCCATCCCACAAGAAAAACATCACCCCTGTAGGGACACATCAATAGTTAAGCCTTGATACCATGTAGCAGCATTCTAAGTTTTGATCTCTTAAAAAGCAGCTGCTAACAACTCAACTAGAAAAGCACTGAATCTCATTGGTCTTCTCAGCTCAGTTACAGAGAGATGCAAAAAAAAAAAAAAAAGCTAGATGGATTTTATTGAAAAAGGCAAGAAAAGCGGTATCTGAAGGACAAATGGAACAAAGATAAGGCTGACTAGGGAATACTTTGCTTGCCAGTTTCATTATACTTTACTTTTTTATGCAACCAACTACTGAAATTCAATATATGAGCAAGAATGGCACATGTTCGTGTTATGACATAAACCCTTTTGATTTATGCAGTAGACTTATCGAGTGTGGTCTTTTTCTCTTGGCATATTTTCTTTACTATTTTTTTGTAAAGTGCCCTGCAATGGTTGTTTTATTTTATCTTTTCTTCTCCATTATTGGACTGCTAATGGCACCATATGCACAGTCCGTAAAATTCTTTCTATAAAAGCACAAGTCCAAGAAACGCTGAGACATTTCTTGCCCGTGAAACAGCGACGAGTGAAAGTTAACTTATTGTTGCTTATGATCAATGTGCTGATAAATTCATGATTCAACAAGTCTGTACTGAATACCCACTATGTGCCTGGCACTGTGTTGTATTAGATACAAGGGGAGATAAAAGTATTAAGTTTAAAAAAAAAAAAAGAGGAGCTAAAGATATTTAGATAACACCATCATGATGGAATGCCACTATTACAAATTTGTAGAAGACTACTTACATTTAAATGCACTATGTACTATGTGAAGAATACCGTAATATCTTCATTATTATCCGCATTACAAACACTATAAATTCTCTAATACTGACAAGCCAAATGGTTATCTTCAGGTATTTATCAGATATGAAACAGTGAGCTTTCAGATAACAATAAATAATAGCTGACATTTATCTAGAACTATAAGGTTTATAAAGCACTTTGCATACATTATCTCATTTATAAGATTATGGATCATATAGTAACTCTAGGCATTCAAATCTGGAATTCACATTTCACCTCTGATGATTCAAAGTTCTATTCAAAATCAAAATACAATAATATCTATAGCCTGAATTGTGTGGTGAGTAATTAATAAAAGTTTTTTTCCTCCAAATCAACCCTATCACCAAGCAGCTTGATTTGCTTATTATTTGTTTTTTCCTCCATTTTGAAAAAGCAGTGGGAAAAGTATAGCAGACAAGTTTTTACTGATTTGCACAATACCTTTTTTTTTTTTTGCTCTACTTTAAACATATTCCAAAAGTTGGAAAGAGATAATGAAATGTGGAGACATTTGCTCATCTTATAAAACACAGGCACCTGGGAAACAGGATAATAAAAATCATGTATAATGGTGTACCTTGATCAATGAGTTTTCCCTTTCAGGGTGAAAGGACTGCAATCATCATGCCCAATTATTCATTAGGTTTTCAATAATACAACACAAGCCAGTGCTTATGATGATATAAATGCCTATTCTGTAAGACCTGGACAAAACCACCAGCCATATTTTATAGATAAGTCCACCAAAAATGCATCGAATGGTAAAAACAGGAGGTTGGGAAGAAAGCCTCATCGTCAAATTTGCTAGCCATCTAATTCACACAAATGTACATTTTAAAAGTTCAGTCAACTGTTAATTAGGTACGCTTGGATTATATACTTTGTGGGTAACCTGCAACAAGTTTGTAATCACTGTCTGTTCTTTCCCCTATAATTCCATCAATGCTTCCTCCATCATCATATGATGTATACTTAGGGAATGAGAATTCATTTTACCACTAACCTTAAAAAAATCTCATTAAAATCATAAACCTATTTAAAACAACAACAATTAGTTCTGAAGTTCCACAGCAAGTTTTTCTTGTAATCAGGTATTCTTGACTATTCTATTAACCTGGATACTCCAGAGTTAGCCTTCCATTAAAACCACAAAACACGCATTGTATGGTTCTACTCTTATGACCCCAGTGGTGTGGAGGTGACACTGAATTCTTAATATCGATGCCAACAAAGCATAATCTCTGCCAGATTAACTACCACCTCCTGCAAGAAGCCTTTACTAGTACCCCCACTGTTAAGGCCTTCCCTCTGAGATTACCTTCCATTTTGTGTAATTTAAGATTCTAAATGTGGATTCTAATGTGTTTCCCCAGTTTGGGGGAAACTGACTAAAAATCACTGATAAAACGAGTTTAGGTTTTTAAGGGTTTATTGGAAAATAGAAAGAAAAAGATTGAGAACAGAATTCTAACAGTCTGGCATTCCTATCTTTCCTCAAATCTCCTGTGAAGTCCTCTGCCGCCACCACCATCAAGTCCGGAAGCCAAAAGGGCCCGCGCTCTCTGCGCAGGCTCCCTTTCCTCCTTCCTGTCTCCTCCCAGACCATAGGAGGCTCCTCCAGTTGATTGGCTGGTAGACTTGATAGACAGCACCCATGAGCAAGCGTCATTTCCTGACGCCAAGGAAAAGCCACAATGCCTCTGAGGCATTTTCCTCATGGTGGAGGTCTCCACAGCAAGTCTCCAGTAGGTGGCGTCATTCCAATCATTACAATTTACACTGTCTATATGTCACATGTATGAATTTTCCCACGTTGTTTCCTCTATTCCAATGTAAGTTCCTTGAAAGAAAGGACCATGTGTTTGCATTTCTTTGTGTCTGTCCTCAGTGCTTAGCTCCATTCCTGGCACACAGTAAGCATTTAACAAATGTTTGTTGAGAGACTAATGACTGACTAGATAGGTATTATGTACTTCTGGTCCAGGAGCCAGTTTAAGTCTAAGTCTAAAGCCTAGCTTCTTAAACTATGGGTCGCAACCCCATATAGGGTGGTAGGGGTTGCAAAAAATTTGGCAACAGTAAAGGTTATGTATACCTATTTTATATACCTATATATCTGAGGGTGCATAAAAATTTCTTGGGCAAAAAGAAGTCACAAGCAAAAAAAAGTTTAAGAATTCCTATGTGATGACTTTTTTTTGGCCACAATGGGCCTTTCATTACAACTTAGGCTGCTGTCTTTATTGTTGGAGGAAATACTCATCCTAATATGAATATTTTGAAGCACTGAGGATGACTTTAATAAAACATTTAAGCACTTTGAGTTCATAAAGGAAAAGAAGTAACTGCAAATAAAGAGCAAAAACTCTTTACAAAAGGGGGGAAATTATTCTATTTAAACAACTCATTTTAAAATGTGCTCAAATTATTTCACACAACCACAGAGTTTCAGAATTGGAAATGTTCCACAAGAGTCCAATCCCCTCATTTTTCAGATGAAGAAATAGCAGCCAAAGAAGGGAAATGACTTATCTAAAGTCATGCATTTAGCCAATGTCAGAGCCAGGTCAGAAGCCAACTCTACTAATAATCAGTTCAGCACTCTTTCCATTTTATTATCTTTGTGTGTGTGGGGGGGGAGATAGCATGGATCCCAAGACATTCTTTTTTATCTTTTTATGGGTAAAATGTTAAATACTGGCAATAACAAATTTCTTGGAAATTTTAAGTTAAATAACACTTGACAGGAGGAGTCACTGTAAATCTATCCATGAGGGAGAATGTGGACATGTTGTACAATGGAAATAAAACTGGCTCTGGAGTCAGGAAATCTGGGATCAAATCCCTCTGATACTAACTATGTAGGTATCCTCGGGGAAAGTCATTAACTTCCTTGTTTCTCAGTCTCCTCATCTATAAAAAAGGGGAGTGTAACTAGATGGTTTCTGAGGTTCTTTCCAGTTTCAGACACATGATCCCATGGAGAATGAACTAGGGCAGGCCAGGGGAAAATATCATATATAGTATTTCACCTTACTAGCTATTGGTAGGGGATGAAAGAACAGGATAATAATAGTAATGACATCACTATATTGGCAGGTACTCCCTGTGATATCAATATTAACCTTACCTCAGTTATTATTAAGTAATAAATCCTAACAAGGTGAGTTTTATCATCCCACAGAGTCTATCTAGGAGAAAAGGACACAAGGTGATAGCAAAAACCACAAGGAACACGTTAATTCCTGACAGCTGCCGCTTGAGTACAAGTCAAATTGAACAGTTTATCTCAGCATAAAGATGTTATAAGGTTTTATGTTTAATTTTTTTTAAATTAACATAAAACCCAGAGAAAGCAGTTAAGGGATCTTTCACAAACATGACATACTACAATCACTGTATAAGCTGGATTAGTACTTATTACCACACTACTAGAGAATTAAGCTGTTTTTAGACCACCAAAGAGCTTTAAATTGCAACTTTTGTCTCTGAAAGAGAAACCTATATTTAAAATGTCTTCTAAATTCAAATTAACAGCTACATCATTAGCTTACCATCTCACCAAAAGTAGATATAAGCTGCTATTACAGTAGTCCAACCAAAACTGCTATGTGCTGCCAGAATGCTAATATCATTCCGTATGCCTGTGTGTACATTGAGATACGTATAAAGCTACAGAAGAAACATCCATTTCTCATGCATATTAAAGGCATAGATTAATGCCAATCTATTTAAATATACCATAAAGACAAATGACCTTGGAATCAAAAGCCTATTCTTGCCGGCCCATTCTGAGTAAACTTGATTTTTTTTTTTTTTTTTTTGCCATTTTCCTTCTTTCCTGAATGTGTTCAAAGGGAGCCATGAACCTTATTACCTCTGAGTATAATACCCAGAAAGAGGTACATCCTTCACTGTCTCAAAGGTACACTGTTGGGGCAGCTAGGTGCTGCAATGGATAGAGCACCAGCCCTTGAGTCAGAAGAACCTGAGTTCAAATTCAGCCTCAGACACTTGACACTTACAAGCTGTGTGACCCTGGACAAGTCACTTAACCCCAATTGCCTCACCAAAAACAAAACAAAAACAAAAACAAAAAAAGGGTACACTGTTTCTGGCCACTTGGGTACAAGTTCTTACATAGAAAGAGTTCATTTAGCCAATGGATCTCAATGGAAGTAATAGATTTGGATTTTAAAAAACCAAACAAACATAAAGAACTAATTTTCTTGCTTTACTGCTAGTCAAAGGTTCAACCCCAATTCTTTCTGCTGCCTCATTTTCATTCCTTGATCCTGATTGGTCCACATAAGGGAAATGGAAGGGGAAGGAGAAGGGAAAGGGAAAGGGAAAGGGGGAGGGGAAGGGGAAAGGGAAGGAAAAGGGAAAAGGGAAGAGGAAGGGAAAGGGAAAGGGAAAGAGGAAGGGGAAAGAGGAGAAGGGAAGGGAAGAAAAATTTATAATAGTATATCATCATCATCAACATCACTATAGCAGCTAGCATTTATATAGCACCTACTATGTACCAGCTAGCATTTTAAAATATAGCACCTACTAAGTGCCAGTGTTAAGCATTTTACAAACATTATCTCATTTGATACTCACAACAACCCTGTCAGGGAGATGCTATTATCCTCATTTAACAAATGAAGAACTAAGGCTAAGTGACTTACCCAGGTTCATACAGTGTCTGAGGCTAGATTTGAACTTAGATCTGCCTGACTCTAGGCCCAGCACTCTATACACTAGGTCACCTAGGTGCTTTCTTCTGTAGTTCCCACAAGATTGAATATAGTAAGTACCAATAAAATAAAATAAAAAACACTTAGAAATTAAGCAGAATGGCAGAATGAAATAGAAATTGTAGAATGATTGAATAGACTGTGATATATTAATATAATGGGATATTGTTGTTTAGTCATTTCAGCTGTGTCCAACTCTTCATGACCCATTTAGGGTTTTATTGGTAAAGATACTGGAGTAGTTTGGGGTATAGGGAGTGTAGAGTGTACAGGGAAGACTAGTATCTCTGATGTGAAGGGCTGCCAGGCCCTTTTCAGGGCTGCTTTCTGTCTCTGGTGTTCACCTGATTCCCAGAAGCACAGTGGCCACACCCTGGTAAATGATTTTGGCAGACAGGCTAAACCAGATTGACTATAATAAAAGGGTCTCAAACCTGTCAGTGAGTTAGGGGTACCATCTAGCCCAAGCATGTGAAGACTTCCCCAGAGTAATGGGCAAATGGGAACAATTTGTTCCAATGGCCATGAAAATAGCTAAAGCAGGTGCTGTGGAATGCTTAGAGCTTCCTTAGACACCAAAGATATCCACTATGTCCTGAGCCATCACCAATTGCCTTGATTTTTGTCTTGCCACTGGACTTTGATGATTCTGGAAGACAGTGTGAGGCTTAAGGCTTTGAGTATCTCTGTCTCACTTATATCCAATTTACGCATGAGTCAAAAGACATCACCCATAGAAAAGGTACTAGACTTGCTCCTGGTTAGTCCACATAAGGGAAATGGAATGAGCCATTGTGCTGACCTCATTGTTGTATGCCTGTGAAACCTGGACAGTCTACCAGTGCTGTGCCAGGAAAGTGAATCACTAATATCTGTACTGTCTTAAAATCACCTGGCAGGATAAGGTGCCAGACACTGAGGTCCTTTATGGAGCAGAACTGCCAAGCATTCAAATTCTACTGCCGAGTACAAATCTGATGGGCTGGCCATGTTGTTCAAATGACAAATGAATGTTTGCCCCAAAAACTATTTTATGGAGAACTCATACAAAGCAAGTGCTCACTTGGAGGTCAGAAGCATTGATTCAAGGACATTCTCAAGATCTCTCTGAAGAACTTTGAAATCAATTGTGAAACATGGGAGACACAGACACAGGACCATCTAGCAATGGTGTGCCAGCATAAAAGAAGGTGGAGTACTCTATGAGCAAAGCAGAATTGCAATACCTCAAAAAAAATGTGAAATGTGCAAATTTAGAAATATCGCCATTCCAAATGTTCATATGGACTATTTGTGCCTGACCTGTAGTAGAGCCTTCCAAACTTGTATTAGGCTGATCAGCCACACTTGGACATACTGTAACTTGAATTGAACATAATGATGTCACTTTGGTCCTCTTCGAGAATGAAGGACAGCAACCAATCAACCAACTGGAGTGGTTTGCCATTTCCTTCAGCTCATTTTACAGATGAGGAAACTGAGGCAAACAGGGTTAAGTGACTTCCCCAAGGTCACACAGCTATTAAGTGTCTGAGGATGGATTTTAACTCATAGAAGAGATGATGAACACCTTCCCACTCCACACAGGAGGAAGACAGAGGACTTATAAGGAAGAATGTTGTTATGTATTGTCAGGATAAGGTATAAAACACCAAATATTGTGTTTTATTTAATTGTATCTCTTTGTTACAAAGGAGTTCAATATTGGCATAAGGGTGAAGTATGGGAAAAGCAGCTATTATTCCCATAAATTACTGTCATTTTTTTAGAAAAATCAATTAAGCTTTTTAAAAAATTGAATTGTTGCCCTTTTTATCACGATATCACAGGGGTTAGAAAATAACTGTGGACCTGGACACCCAAAGATCCCCAGAATCACTATTCTGAGGTATTGTGTATGATGTCATCTCAAGCTGAAGTTTTTCATCATTAAATGCAAATATCCTAAGAACTGGGGAAAAGAGAGAGAGAGAGAGAGAGAGAGAGAGAGAGAGAAAGAATGAATTATGTAAGATTATCCAGCATGAACCTGAAATTATTTACCTAAGAGTAGCAAAAGACTAGTGATACTATATTACAGCTATGAATGAGAACCCCATGCTACTACATTCTAAAGCTCAGAACACTGTTTGCTTTTTAACTGTATTCATTCATGATGCAGATCTAATGGGTTAATAAAAAAATTAAAACTTTTACCGCATCATAAAGAAAAGACTAATGTATGTAAAATTAGGAAATACAAAAATGTTATTCAGTTAATTTCCTGAGCCCTTTACTATATTCAAAGTAATATGTTAGTCACTGTGAGAGAAATAAAAACAGGTAAGGTACATTTTCTACCCTCAAGGACTTTGCTATCTAAAAGAGATGGGCATAAGCAGATAGCTTAAATTTGAAGTAATATGTTAAAAGTATAATCACAGGAATACATAGAAGAAAACAAAAGAAGTGGAGAAGGGGACACAATGGGAAGGATTTTGTTACTACCTTGTTAAAGTTTACATGTATATGTTTATCTATTATAAACTCATAGTGTCTAATAAGGTCATTCCTCATTCTGCCTTCTACACTGAGGTGGACCTATCTTTTTTTTTTTTGGTGAGGCAACTGGGGTCAAGTGACTTGCCTAGGGTCACAAAGCTAGTAAGTTTTAAATGTCTGAGGCCGGATTTGAACTCAGGTCCTCCTGACTCCAGGGCCGGTGCTCTATCCACTGTGACACCTAGCTGCCCCCTGCCTTCTACATTGAAAAGTTGAAGTTCCCAATAAAAAAGAAAATGTTCCAGAAAGACACAAATAGAAGCATTACAGTAGTTCAGAAGATGGATGGATCACTTTCAAATATGGTGATATAAAAAAGAGGACACAGAAGATGGGTCTTGAAGGATAGGAATGGCCTTCATAGGCAGAGATGGAGAGGGAAGAAAGAGGCTACAAACACCACTAGAGTTATGATGCAGTAAGACTGCCCCACTGGAAAGTAATTGCCTGATAATGATGGTAACTTAAATTTATACAGCTCTTTACTGTGTCCAAAACACTTTATTTCATTTGACACTTTCAAAAACCCTTTGAGACATGAAGGACAGGTATGATTGTCCCCATCTTACCAATAAGGAAACTTAAGTAAAGCTAAGAAAGGTTAAGTGATTTGTCCAAGGCAGAGCTGAGACTGGAAATCAGATTCTCTGACCCCTTGTCTGCACAATAACTCAGACCATTGTTGTGCCATTTAGAATTCTGAAAATAAAATAAAATTGTACTAAGTCCACTTCAGTGGCTACAGAATCACCTTAACTATGCCTTTTAGTCAAGTTAGTAAGCCATGGATTGTTTTTTTAGTGTTATTATTAATGTGATCAATAATTGACACTCTGTCCTGATTATTTTCTATATAAGACTTTTGTTTAATATGACCAAAATCAATAAAGTAACTACTATGTGCAAAGTACTGTGCCATAAACAATACTGTCTTCCACTTAGTTTAACAGCAACAGTTTAAAACTGTTTCTGTTCCATGTGTATAAACAGAATAGCTGTCATTTTAATTGAGGCATATTTGACATATTTAACTGTTTTGTATTTTCAAAAACATTTACAAATATTGAATAGCAAAATATTTACTTATTTGCTATAATAATTCATATCACCAAAAAATAGATCTTCATCTGGGTGTGGTGTGCTGGGAGAGAAAAGACATTTGCAGGAATTGAGAGGAGTCTCTAGTTTCTTAAGATCTATATTACAGTGAATTAAAGAAAAATTTTCTTTCAACATGTAATACAAATCTAGCCTTGTGAAAAAAGCACTACTCCTGAAGTCAAAGCATCTGGGTCTTTGGCCTGCCTCTGACACTGACAATGGCCTTTGATAAATTACTTGTCTTCTCTGGATTCCAATGAATTACTTTATCTTGACTTCTACCTACCTCAAAGCGTTAAAAGAATTGATGGAATGAGATAAGCTATTTCCTTTGCAATTCTCAAAAAAAAATACTATTTATCTTCAAGATATTACTCAAATTATTTTAGTGTCAACCTAAGGCCACTAGAGTATATAAATAACGCACATGCAAATAATCCATAAAGCAAATAGTTGACTATAACTTCTTAAAAACAGTTAACACATAAATCAAATTGTAAGGATTTAAGTTCTTCTCATTTGGCAGGAAATTCCATTAACAAGAATATTGTTATTGGAACCAAAGTAATATGTTCCTCTGAGCAATGATGTACATATTTCTTCACTGGACATTCTTTCAATAATACAATCAATTAAAAATTGTTCAAGTGACCATGCTTATTCTTATGGGATATATCAAAGAATCACAGGATTTTGAGAGTTCATAGGGACCTCAGCAGGCATCTCATTTAACATCTACCTGAAAGGAATCATCACTCTAACATATATGACATGTAGTGATACAGCCTCTATTTGAAGGCTTTCAATGATGTGAAATAAGCCACCTCTTGAGAATGGCCCATCCCAGTTCTGGACAGCTTTAACTTTGGCGGAAACTTTTCCTGAAATCAAGTCTAAATTTGCCTCTTTACAAATTCTATCCTTTGTTTTTTTTCATCCTCTGGGGCCAAATAGAACAAATATGATTCTACCTCCACAGGAAAATTCTTCAAATACTTAAAGGCAGCTATCATATCACCCAAGTCTTCTCATCTAAATGCTAAACATCTCCTGGTTCTTCAAATGATCTTAACATGACCTAGACTCATTGCCCACCACTATCCTGCCTGCCCTCTTTCGAAAGCTCTCTAGACATTTTTCAACTTTGGTGACAATAAGGCTAACAACACTACCAAAGTGACTTGACTTGGTCAGTTGAGTAGTATACACTGGTATAAAATGGGGTCCTATAAGTTAGGTCTTGAAGGATAAGTATGGCTTTCATAAGTAGAGATAGGGAATGAGGGAAGAGGGGACAAGCATCACTAGAGTTATGATGCAGTAACACTGCCCACTGGAAAGGAACTGACCATTAGATTTTAAGTTCCTTGAGAGCAGGAACTGTCTTTTGCTTTTTTGGTTTTTTTATCCCCAGCACTAAGCACAGTGTCTAGTACATAGTAGGTACTTAATAAATGTCTACTGAGTGATTGATAATGAACTTACAAAAGAACTTTGAACTTCGAAAGAAATTGAGGACACACTATAATCACCTGAAAAGTGAAATAACAACATGGGAAAATACCAGATCAACTCAGGAAAACTTTGAAAGATAAAATGAATAATCACCATAGGATTTCGGGACAGAAAATTATCTCTATAGGCTAGAGTACTGTGGCAGAAATTATTGGAGAAGGGGAGAATTCGTTTAGATTTTGGAAGGAGAAGATGCATTAGATCAATGGAGGAAAGAGGAAAAGATATGATGCTGGGTGGGAAATCACAGAACCACGTTTTAAAAAACAACAAAAAAAACCCTCTTTCCATCCCTTTCAAGCTTCCATATTACAACTTTCCTCCCACTCTCACCCAAATTCCTAGAAAAAGCTTTCTTTACAAGGCAGCTACACTTCAACTCCTCTCACTCGTTCCCCAAAGACTTGAAATCTGGTTTCTTTCCTCCTGAAGTAACTGAAACTGATTTCTACATTGTTGTTGTTTGTTGTTCAGTCATTTTCAGTTATATCCAACTCTTCATGACCCCATTTTGGGTTTTCTTAGCAAAGATTCTGATGTGGTTTGCTATTTCCTTCTCTAGCTCATTTTGCAAATGAAAAAATGGAGACCAAAAGGGTTAAGTTACTTGCCTAGAGTCAGCAATCTAAATGACCAAATGTAGTGTTCTTTTCTAATTTCTCATCCTTTTGAAATTTCTGCTGCATTTAACAACAGGGATCACCCTTTCCACTATCTCCTCTGGACTCTCTCTCTTTTAGTTTTTGTGACATCTCCCTCCTAGTTCTCATCTGTCTGACAACTCCTTAGTCTCCTTTGTTGGCTCATTATCCACATCACATTCCCCTAACTACTGGTTCTCCCCAAGGTCTATTGGGCCTTCAACCCTATGCAAATGGTTCCTGGATCTATATATTCAACCTCAGTATCTTCCCTTCATTCTGGCATCTCAACTGCCTGTTGAACAGTTCAAACTGGATGATCCAAAGTCATCTTAAACTCATCAGTCCAAAAAAAGAAGTCAGTATCTTTTTGACAAAGTCCACCCACCTTCCTAAGGTCCCTATTTCTCTGATGTCAAAGGCACCAGTCTTCTGATCATCCAGGTTTACAACCTCATTATCTTCAACAAGTCAACAATCATCACCCTACACGTACAATCAATAAATGAATCTTACCATTTCTACCTCCCACAATCTTTCCCATATGACCCTTTTCTCTATCAAATGGCTACTACCTTGGTTAAGATTCTCATTACCTCTGACCTAAATTATAATAACTTCCTAATTGGTCTTCCTGCCTCTAGACTCTCCCTACTCCAAACTATCATTCACACAGCTGCCAAAACAATATTCCTGACTTGAAGAGCTGATCATTTCAGCCCTTATTCAATAAACTGTAATGGGTTCCTATTGCCTCTGTCATAAAATTGAAATTCCTCTATTTAGTTTTTAAAGCCTTTTTCAACCTGGCCCCAATTTATCTTTCTAAACTTATGTTACAACCCTGCCAGAACTTTAGATTTCAACAAAAATGGACAGCACATTTTCAACAATTCTCCCAACTCTATGCCTTTCTACAGGACATTTCCTATGCCTAAAGTGTACTCCTTCATCTCTACTGCATAAAATCCTTCTGTTTTTTAAAGATGTAGCTTAAGTACCACCTTTTACACTAAACATAGATGACTTCCAACTGCTAATTAATGTCCTCTATTTCTCACTAACTTGCATTTATTTTATATATGCTGATATGGGGAAGAGGAAAGGGAACAAGCATTTGTTAAGTATCTACTATATGTTAAGCACTGTGCTCATAAGTGCTTCACAAATAGTATCTCATTTGATTCTCACAACCCTGAGAGATAGGTGCTCCCTATTTCATCAGTTATCATCTCCATTTTCTAGTTGAGGAAACTGGGAGAAACAGAGGTCAAATTTTTTGCCCAGAGGCATACAGCCAGTAAGTATCATATCTGAACTCAAATCTTTTTGATGTTAGCCCCAATACTCTATCCATTACAACACCCCACTGTCTAGCCATGTGGCTGGTACACAGGTGATGCTTAATAATTGTCTGCAGATTGACTAATAGGAAGAAAACACAGCGGGAAATACAAGGCATTGTCTAAAAGCTATAAAGAAACTGTTAGGCTATAATGTGGCAGCTAGGTAGTGCAGTAGATAGAGAGCACTGAGCTTGGAATCAGGAAGACTCATGTTCATGAGTTCAAATCCAGCTTCAGACAATTACTAGGTGTGACCCTGGGCAAGTCACTTTAACCACTATATGCCTCAGTTTCCTCATATGTAAAATAAGCTGGAGAAGGAAAGAGCAAAGTACTCCGATATCCGTGCCAAGAAAATCCCAAATGGGGTCATGGAGAGATGCACACAACTGAAAATACTGAATAATGACAAAAGCTATAATGTAAGGTTTAAGGAGGTGAATAACTGGAGATAAAGTCTGGATGAGTAATATGGAAGAAATTCTGGAGAACCTATAATGCTGGGCTCAAGACATCAGACTTATCCTGTCAACAATGGAGAATCACTGAGGGGTTTTGAGTAGGTATCTTAAATAGCTCCTATTTATAGAAAACTTCAAGGTTTACAAAGTGTTTTTTCTCAAAACAATCCTGTAAGAGAAATACAGAAAGTAAAGAAAAAAAAAGAAGAAAGAGAGAGAGAGAGAGAGAGAGAAATCCAGAAAGTATTATTATCCTCATTTTATATATTAGGGTAAGAATAGGGGAAAGAATGCAGGAGGCAGAGTCAGAAGGCCTAGATTCAAGTTTCCACTCTACTACTTGTTCAATTTTTACCAGATTGACTATCTGACATTTTTTTAAAAGCAAGTTTACTACCTGATCAGGCCAAGTCACTGAAACTCCCTGGGGCCTCAGTTTCTTGGTCTGTAAAATGACATGCTTGGTCTATACGGTCTCAAGCCCATTTTAGCTCTAAATATGATCTCATTATCTAACCCTTGGTCCAACAGCGAATGAGTGTCTGAGTCAGGCTATGAACTAAAAGCCTTCTAAATTCTATTCCCAGGCCTCTTTCTACAATCATCACAGAGAAAAACAATATTTTAGGAAAATCTATCATAGAACATTATGCAGAAAGGATTCTGCTGTGTGAGATAAAGAAAGGCCTAAAACTTAGGAGCTGACAGTGGAAATGGAAACAAAAGACTGAAGGTGGAATAGTGGAATGGGCAGTGGCTCCAGAGTTTGAGAATCTGTGTTTAAATCCTGCCATTGACACTTACTGTATTTATGACCTTATATTTTTCCTGGAACTCAGTATTATCATCAGCAAAATGAGATGATTAGACTAGATAACCTCCGAAGCATCCTCCTGCTCTAGGCCTCTGATCATTTGAATGTGAAAGACACTGGGAAGGAAGAACTGACAGGGTGCTTAACTGATGGAAGAGGGCAAGGGAAAGGAATGGGCATTTCTGTAGGGCCTACTATGTGCCAGGTACTCTGCTAAGTGCTTTCACAAATATCATCTCATTTGATCTTCAAAACAACCTTGAGAGGTAAGTGCTGTTATTATCCCCATTTTTTGGTGGTTGTTCAGTCATTTTCAGTAGAATCTAAGTCTTTGTGACTCTACTCAGGGTTTTCTTGGCAAAGATACTGAAACGATTTGCCATTTTCTTCTCCAGATCATTTAACAAATGACGAAATGGAGCAAACACGGGGACTTGCTCAGGGTCACACAGCTAGAAAGTGTCTGAAGCCAGATTTAATCACAGGAAGATGAGACTTCTTGATTCCCAGCCCCATGCTCTCTATCCACTTCAACACCTAGTCTACCTTCCAAGTTAAGGAAACTAAGGCAGACCGAGATCAAGTGACTCACCCAGGGTCACACAACTAGTAAATGTCTGAGACCACCCCTGAGCCCAGGTCTTCCTGACTTCAGGCCTAGTTCTTTATCAACTACTCTACCAACTATCTCCATCTGATGGATATAAATTTGTAGTCAGAAAGACCAGAATGTGAATAATGCCTCAGATGCTTATTAACTGTGAGACCCTGAGCAAATCACCCTATGCCTCAGTGTCCTCATCTATAAAAGGTGGGGGGGGGGGTTGGGACTTGACGGCTTCTAAGGTCCCTTCTGGTGCTAAAGTTCAGAAGGTATGTTACTCTGACTAAAAAACTAACAAAGGGAATAATAAAAACTGCTCACTTGTACAGAGAACTCTAAAGTTTACAAAGTACTTTTCTTGCAAGTCTTGGGTAAAGTAAATAAGTAATGCAAGGAGCCTCACTTTGCAGATGAGGGAACATAAGTTTAAAACGGCCCATTTTTTCAAATACATCCCATTGTCTCCACTCGCACAGATGGCAACCTGGTCGAAGCCCTCATCAGCTATCATATGTTTTAGTTCTGTCTTCCACAAAAGACTACATGCTCCCTGAGGGGAAGAGCTGGCTCTATCATTTTCATATACCACACTCAGCAATAGATGCAACTGACTGAATTCATGAATTCCACCTGGAAGCAAAGAGTTCATCTTTTTGACAGCCCACTAACTTTAATCATATAAAAAACTCACTTCTTTGTGGAAAAGATAATTCATTCCGACTAGGCAAGAAACTTCTGACACAACTGCTCAGCATAGCACCAGGTTTGATGTTATCTACATGTAGAATATTTAATAAGCAGAATTTTGTTTATGATTGTACTTATTACTTTACTTTAAAAAAAAAAACCACAAACAACGCGTCAGACAATGTTCTCTGGCTTACAATCCAAATGAAACAAGTGCTCAAGACACAAACCTATGGAAAGCACACTCTTGGGGAAAGGTAGGTGTCGACCTGGTATAAGAATAAGGGATGTACCATATCATGGTAATGATTCCTGTCATCTTCTGGGATTCCAAAGGGGTTTGGGATAGGCTGCCTGGAAGAAGCAAGTCAATTAACATGCTAAGAGCACTCTGAGTCACTGAGAGTACTGGGAACACTTCATATGGTGTTTTTTCTACATAAACTAATATAATTAGTGTATGAAATATTTCTAATGTACCACATAATTAATCTATACTTGAGGCCAATGTTTCAACTATGGCTGATTACTGGTTGGGGGCTGCTCTTTAACCTTTAGTACAAGGTCAGGTTATTCTTGAGCCTCTGGAGTTTAATCTGTAAACCCAACAAAAGCAGGATGATTCTAAACCCAGAGGCATTGTGTGGGAGCTCCTTCCCTACCCAGTGGAGTCTTGTCACACCTTCCAATGATCCCAGCCTTGGGTAGCTGAGTTTGATTTGATTTGGCCAAGAAGGCAATTGTTCAAATATACACACAGACTACAAGGCTATCTACAACTATGTTCAAGCACAGACTTGGCATGACACAAACACAGAGTGGCTTTAGGCTCCACCATAACTTTAGACTTGAATATTCTGAGATAGGAATTGTTGAGTAAACACTCAGTATCCTGGTAAATAAACTAGACAGCACTCAGTAGTCATTGTTAAAAAAAAAAAAAAAGCCTGTCTGCTCCAGAAACAAACTAAAACAGGAGATGGGAAAATTCATTATTTTCCTGAATCAAAAAAGATATGAGTATTAAGACATACCAGTAAAGATGTTCCAAACTGCTAAGTTTTCTATAATTGGTGATATAAAGTATATAAATATTGGTATATATATATATATATATATATAAAATCTTAGAAGGAAACCTTTATTCCACTGAGGTACTCTGTCAAGACATTGGATGGCTTTTAATGTCTGTTGACTAAATCAGTGAATGAAAGTATAAAATAAATTGTAGAGCTTATTGGAAAGAGCACTGACATTGAAGTAAGAGAATCTGGATTCCATCCAGTTTCTGATGCTCTATACCTATGTGACCTTGGGCAAGTCAGAGCTTCCACGGGTCCCAATTGGTTTTTTATCCAGAAAACATAAAAGTTGGTTGGTGTGAGTAGCCTCTGAGATTCTTTCCCACACTTGATCTAATATCCTATTAGAACTCTGCAAATAGACAGAGATATAGAAATTCTACTGATCTTTCTTTTGTCCTTTTAAATTAAGGTGTATAACCCATATCTAATTGTTTGCCGCCTTAGGGAGGTAGGAAGGAAGGGAGGGAAAGAGGTATAAAAATTGGAACCCAAAACTATAAATAAAAATGTTTATTATTAGAAAAAAGAAAGAAAGAAAAAGAGAGAGAGAGAAAGAAAGGAAGGAAGAAAGAAAGGAA